>NC_134354.1:689976197-690161197 GCF_048569485.1 Anomaloglossus baeobatrachus
TTTAGCGGCATGATGTACCTGTGGCGCCCTGGACTAGCCAGGTCGTCACAGGTAACATACAAACACCCCCACCCCCCATTAGACAGTAACATTAGCCAAACATAAAACCCTTGTTGCCTCCCTCCAGGGTCTGATGTCCACACCAGGTGGGGCGGAGCCAAGTGGTTGGCCCCACCCACCGAGGAGTTCACAGGCCTGGAGGCGGGAAAAGTGTCAAAGAGTAGTTTGGAGTTTGAAGTGTGAGGAGTAAACACTTGGGTGTCTGGGTTTGTGGCCCAGGCACTGACAGCAAGGTTGGCAGACGGTGGTGGCCGTCTGCAGAAGTGGTGAAGCAACGCGGAACCATAGGAACGGGGTCGGGCGTTGGCCCGCCGGTACCGACAGGGGAGCGAAGTGAAGCCAGCACACACAGACAGGGCCATCGGACCCCGACCAGGCTTGGAGCCGCCGACAAATACGAGTGTGACCGGAACCCCAGGGGTTCCCTAACAGCCAAAGACCCGATAGAATGCAACCGCCCACACCGTGAGGGTATACAGCTACCGCCTAAGGCTAGAGACCCAAGGGCTAGCGCCTGCGGGCAAACAGGCTCCTCCGGCATCCATACACCGGGGAGCGGACTACCGTTGGGGATCCATTGTAGTCAAACAAGTACATCAAGGTGCAGGGAAAGACAGCCGCCATCACCTGTTCGGGGAGAGACACTGCAGCTGGCTGCGGGACCCATCCATCCAGCCGTTTGGTTTACCGAGGACTTTGTGCATCTCTTGCTGAGTGAGTACACCCGTGCCATCCGGCACCGCGCCGCGCTGCCCCTGCAACCCAGCACCTCACCAACCCTGCCTCCCCGTCACACCACCGGACCCGGGACCACCGACCCCTACCCACGGAGGGGGAAAACAACATCCCAGCTGCTCCCTACCATCGCTCCCGGGATCCCCGTCACCAGCAGCGGTGGTGCCCATCTTCACCACAACCCGTGAGTGGCGTCACAGACTAAATCCCCCAAACCAGCCACCCCTTTCACTCACGGGCGAGGAGCGCCGCTCGAGTCCCCGGATCCGGCCCACTGCTCGAGCCACCGAGCAGCAGCAGCGTCGGCGTCTTCCCTGCCCGCGACAACTTGGCGTCGCGAAAAGGATTGAACCCATCTACTTACCAGTAGAAGTGCGCCTTGTGATCTCCGCCAGCGGTGTCTGGCCGAAAATTTTGAAGCGCCACCATCTTGGCGCGAAAATCTCCCACTCGAGCATCTTCTCCGAGCAGGGAAGGCGCAAAAGCGAAGCCCCGCCCCCAACAAATGGAGGTGCTGAAGAGAACCAAGGGGTGGGTGGGTGTGTGTCTGCCTAATGTAGCCGAGGCTATAAAAGCGGGGACGCCAGGACTCTGCAAACATTTGTTTCCTGGAACACTGCTGCGCACGATGTCCCGTCCGTCCGGCACCGCGGAAAGCCCCGAGCCCACGTCAGGAACAGCGGCGTGGGTGGAAGCCTGGACCGCACAAATGTGCTGCCGCCTTCAAGCCCAGGTCCGGTTCTTGATGGAGCGCTGGGTGGCCGAGATGGAGGAAGTGGTGGCGGCCGTGCGGAGACGCGAGGTGAAAGCAGAGTTGGAGGAGCGGGTAAGCGACCCACGCCCCTGTGTCCGAGAAGGACCGGCCGCTGGGGCTGAGGGGCCCGGCCTGCGCCCGCTCACCCTCCTGCGTCCCCCGCCATCCGTACCGGTTGCTGTTGCCCCTCCGCTTGGTCCGCTACCCCCAACACCAGTAGCGGAATCCAACCCGTCCGCCCTAGAGGACCGGCCTGGGAGCGTTGTTCGGGAACGGCCTGTGTCCCTCCCGCTGCCATGGAAGGCCCCGCGGGAAGTAGCCGTCCGTGACAAGAAGCCGTCGACCCCGGAAGTGGCCGCACCCGAGACCGTCCCGGCTCCGGCAGTCCGCCCGGCCGTGGAAGAACTGGCTGCTGCCGGCCCGAAGGCCCAACCGGTGAGGCCAATTGTCCCTGAATCCCCCGCCTCGGCTGACGCTGCGCCGGGCCGCCACTGCACAGCAGCAGTACAGGTCACGTCACCGCAGGACCCCCACGAGAGAGTACCGGTAGTGGCCGGTGTGGGCGCGGTCCAGCGGGGCCCGACCCGTGCGCAGGGGTCTGCCAATGCCCCTTATTGGGACAGGGAACCAAACCCGTTGGGCCGGGAGATTGCCGCCAGAGAGCAGCAGAGGGTCGAAGTAATGGCGCGAGTGATTACAGAAAAAGATGCACTCCGTCATGCCACCTTTGGGTGCGGGGCCCGGTGTACAAAGGCCAAGTCCGACAGTTTGACACGCGGAGGGGGTTCGGATTCATATACGAGCCGGGCCTGGAGGCCAAAGTGTTTGTGGCCCACCGCGATGTCAACTCACATCTTCCCACGGGCCACCCAGGTCGCGATCTATTGCCGGGCGACCTGGTGACTTACACCCGCCACTGCGGGGAGAGGGGCTGGTTTGCCCTGGACGTTAAGCAAAGGAAGAGCCGCGGTGAGCAGATGCGGCCCCAGCCCCCTCCTCCTCCACCAAGCCGTCCGGATGTTGAGTTGGAAGAGGTCCTAGACGAGTACGACCTCAAGTAGTGGCAGCGGTCCCCCATTGCAAGCAAGTTGTCCCCCGTTGGGATCCTCAGCAGTTTAAATGAATGACAAAAATCAACCGAAAAGATCATCTGATTATCTGTGTGATTATTCCGGCCGTTGCCGGCAAGTTGTCCCCGGAGGCCCGAGAGGAAGCCAGCCAATCAATAGCTGGAGCGGGCGACTTTGAAGAACTGGTGGCAGACCTCCATACACCGGCCAATGACGGGTCACTTGCCACTGAGGAGCCACGAGTTTGGGCTCAGCTGGAAACCGTTATCGACCTGCCAAGTCCCACCATTAACCCCCTGGAGCCAGATGACAGCGGCTCGGGGGCTGACACGGAGCCTGTCTCGGAGGAGGAGGGAGTCTTCGGCTTCTATAACATGGGGGCCACTTACATCCCTCGGAGCGGAAATAATGGATACCGGGCAGCTCTTCCTCGTCGCGCCTGCCGTGCGCTGGAGGGGCTGGAACCCGTGCTTCTTCACCTGGAGCCGGGTGAGGAGTACGGAAGTGAGCAATAATGGCAGCGGTAACTCCGTTGCAAGCAAGTTGTCCCCCGTTGGGACCCTCAGCAGTTTAAATGAATGACAAAAATCAACCGAGTTTTCATCTGATTATCTGTGATTATTCCAGCCGTTGCCGGCAAGTTGTCCCCGGAGGGACTCTCTGTGTTTTCACCACCCACATGAGGAACTACTCATGGACATGGCCGAGAACTGGCAGGCCACCCACAAACTTGTGGGTTTGTAAATAAGTGTTGGGATGGAAACCGTTGCCGCCTCCGGAGAGGCAGATTGGAGGAAGGGCCCACAGCAGAGCAGGCTGGGGCCCGGCCACCACCAGGACCGGTGGCCATCCTCCGGGGGTCAGGGGTCCCCCTGGACGTGGGGTCCCCTGAAGTGACAGCCGGCTGCGAGTAACCGTACCCATTCCCGCTCGGGCAGCCTGAACCTGGACTGGGGTCAAGGGGTGCTGCCCACTTCTTAGGGGCAGCATCAGGGCTAAGTTGCTTGGGTGGGAGAGCGGAAGACATCCGTCCGTCCGTTATTATTAAAAATGTGTTTTATATGTGCAATGTTCAAGTGTCCTAACAAAAATGCTTATGTTTGAAATGTTTACATGTTATTTATGTTTTTACAGTTTTGAAAAAAAAAAATAAAATCAGTGATGGACGGGCAGCCCGCGGACGGTCTGCATTTCACCAAGGGGGAATGTGGCGCCCTGGACTAGCCAGGTCGTCACAGGTAACATACAAACACCCCCACCCCCCATTAGACAGTAACATTAGCCAAACATAAAACCCTTGTTGCCTCCCTCCAGGGTCTGATGTCCACACCAGGTGGGGCGGAGCCAAGCGGTTGGCCCCACCCACCGAGGAGTTCACAGGCCTGGAGGCGGGAAAAGTGTCAAAGAGTAGTTTGGAGTTTGAAGTGTGAGGAGTAAACACTTGGGTGTCTGGGTTTGTGGCCCAGGCACTGACAGCAAGGTTGGCAGACAGTGGTGGCCGTCTGCAGGAGTGGTGAAGCAACGCGGAACCGTGGGACTGTTGGCCCGCCGGTACCGACCGGGGAGTGAAGTGAAGCCAGCACACAGAGCCAGGGCCATCGGACCCCGACCAGGCTAGAAGCGCCGACAATAGTCAAATCCGAGTGTGACCGGAACCCCAGGGGTTCCCTAACAGCCAAAGACCCGATAGAAGGCAACCGCCCACACCGTGAGGGTATACAGCAACCGCCTAAGGCTAGAGACCCAAGGGCCAGCGCCTGCGGGTAAACGGGCTCTTCCGGCATCCATACACCGGGGAGCGGACTACCGTTGGGGATCCATTGTAGTCAAACAAGTACATCAAGGTGCAGGAAAAGACAGCCGCCATCACCTGTCCGGGGAGAGACACTGCAGCCGGCTGCGGGACCCGTCCATCCAGCCGTTTGGTTTACCGAGGACTTTGTGCATCTCTTGCTGAGTGAGTACACCCGTGCCATCCGGAACCGCACCGCGCTGCCCCTGCAACCCTGCACCTCACCAACCCTGCCTCCCCATCACACCACCGGGCCCCGGGACCACCGACCCCTACCCACGGAGGGGGAAAACAACATCCCAGCTGCTCCCTTCCATCGCTCCTGGGATCCCCGTCACCAGCAGCGGTGGTGCCCATCTTCACCACAACCCGTGGGTGGCGTCACGGACTAAATCCCCCAAACCAACCACCCCTTTCGCGGGCGAGGAGCGCCGCTCGAGTCCCCGGATCCGGCCCACCGCTCGAGCCACGTAGCAGCAGCAGCGGCGGCGTCCTCCCCGCCCGCGACATACCCCTTACAAAAAACCTTCAAATGTTGATCAATGTAGATAACTTGCTTTTTTTTAGAAATAATGTAATCATACATTGTGCTCTAATTTTGATCTCCAGCGTAGGGATGAAAAACGTCAATTTTTTCAGGGCGAAAAACAGATGATTTGTCATAGGCTCAAGTATTGTAACTTAGCCTCATACTTGACATTACCTTGCGTTATTTTTCACCCCTTTGCCCTATTCCTCTTCATGTAGTAAGAGTAGAGTATATTTCTTGTACTAATATCCAGTTTGTAAGGCTGTACATGTCACTAAATACAGTTTATTCCTGAATGCTCATTTTTTATTAACCAAGTTGATAAATCACGTCACCAATGTAAGACAAATCACTTGTGGGTTTAGGAGATGACTTAATATGTTGGACATTTGCTACACAGATTTATATGCATACACAGAAAAATGCAGCTTTTTAGCAGTGTATTCTCAAGGAAGGATGACATCAGTATTTGGCAAGTTCACTGATGCCACTCCATGAGTGACACGTATTAACCATGTCCAAACAGTTATTTTGCCTGAAGAATTGTTGAGAGGATTGAATCTTTCATTAGATAAATAAGATTATTGGACAAGCAAAGTCCTTAAAGGAGTTGTCCAGGACTAAAATATTGATGACCTATCTGCAGGGTATGTCATCAATATCAGATAGGTGGAGGTTTGACATCCAGCAGCCTCGTGTCAGCTGGTTTCTTCCGCCGGATATAAACAATGTTATAATCTGAAATGTGTGTCAGTGCAGATAATACATAACCGGGGGAAGGGGTACCAAGTCTCAGACCCAAACCAATCTGATATTAATATTCTATACCAAATACAATATAGGTCATCAGTATGTTAGTCCCAGACATCCCTTGAAAATCATTTATCAGGTTTTTTTTTATAGAAAAACAGATGACACATGAATAGTAAAAATGGACAATTGGATCAAAAACTAATGAAAATCGGATCCATATCACTGATGAAAATCAGTCAGTTGGTGCTTCTGTAGCGCCAATGGAAGGGGGTACTCAGTCCCGGGCAGTAACAAATGGGAATGTCACTCTGGTGGCAATTGCCCGGTCCCATGCTCTGGGCCCCTTTTGTTAATGGGGGATATTTACAGGGGAGATAAGAGTTTTTGTCATGTGACGCCACCTGCGGGTTGTAGTTAAGGATGGAGAACCGCTGCTGCTGAATGTGGGTACTCCCAGGGCTGGTGGTAATGGCAGCTGTGATGGTAGGCGCTCCGCAGGTAGGGCTGCGCCTGGGAGATGTAATGGGGGCAATAACGGAGACCACACCAGGTTGTCTGTAACAGTCTCTACTCACTGTGGACCCAGGGGTTGCTGGTTAAGGCCCCTTGGAGGACCAGTGCCGATGTAGTGACCCAGGTTGCTCTGTCCCCGGTACTCTTTGTTGACTGAGTCCTTGTAGCGTGGAGCATTTGGGGGCCCCAACTGTCCCTTTTAGGGTACAGTGTCGTTCTCCATACGGAGGGCAGTGCGGACCCTGTGGGGAGGTAAGTATCTGAACCCCAATCCTAGTTTACTGCTGATGCCCACGGATTATTTGGTTCGGTGAAGTCCGTGAAGTGTCCTCACCGGGCAGGTATTTGCCAAACAGTCTAAAACTTGCGCTTGACCTAGGGCCCTGTGCCCCGTGCATGCTCCGGTCCCAGCGGTATCTCCGGTACCCGTCCTGGCGACCTCTCTCCTGTGCCCCCGGGGTCACCGTTACACGGACCCAGCTCAGGCACGTCCACGCACCTCTCCTGTGTGCTACTCGACTCTCTTCTCTCTACTGACTGACTAACCCCTCCCCCCAGGCTGGCCATACCCAGGTGACCATCCCCTTACATGGTTAACCCTCTATGCCCAGTGTGGAGTGGTGAACTAGGATTTTGGTCGTGTTTGGATGGAATCGGCACTGGTACTCCAGGTCCCAAGGGGTAGGTCCTGCATCCCCAAGAGGATGCAGTTCCCTGTAGTGCCCTGAGGGTCTTAGGGGCGCTACACTTCTTATAGGAAAAAAGTAACATGTGAATTTGATATTCCTATAACCTCTAGGATAAAATTCACATGTTAGTTTTTTGCATATAAAATTAAAATTACAATCAGGTGATCTGATTGGGCTGTTTATTTCACTCACCAGCGGCACAGAGGCACACAAAGTGATGGTGATGGGTGATCCAGGGAAGCTGAACACATTGAAGGTTTATTGCAATTTGGGAAGGTTTTTTTAATACATGGTTTGGTGAGCAGGGGGGATGGGTGCTGACACAGAATGAGGAGTGAGGGGAAGATGGGTGCTGATACCAAATAGGAAGCAAGGAGGAATTTGAGGGCACAGTTTGGGAAGCAAGGGAGGTGATAGGTGCAGACAGTATGGGGAGCGGGGGGATCTGAGGACACAGCATGAGGAGTGAGGGCAGGATGTATGAGGACACAGTATGGGGAATGAGGGGGGATGGAAGTGGACTCAATATGGTGAATAAAGGGGATGGGTGTGGACTTAGTATGATGAACGAGGGGGGGATGGGTACAGGCACAGTATGGGGAATGAATGGGTCATTTTATGCAGACACAGTATTAGGGAGCAAGAAAGATAGGAGGGGTGGGGACATAGTATAGTGCGTATGGGGGTTAATTTGAGGACAGAGTATGAGGAGCAAGCGAGGGAGGGATGGGTACAGACACAGTATGGAGAGTGAGATGGGGCATGTATGAGGAAACAGTATGAGACGGGCAATGTATAAGTACACAGCGTGGAGATCAAGGAGGATGGGATGGGTGTGAAAATTATGGAGGTATGTGTGTGAGTAAGAAATACTGTATATGGAGTAAGAGAAAAAAGGAATATGGTCCAGCAAACAAGTCGATTGAAATGTTTCTTTAAAACTGTATAAATTTATTTGGTCATAAACAAAACTTCATTATGTCTGGCAGACGTATAGAGCAGGAGGACGCGTTTCGGATATCACATCCTTATTCTGTCTCCAGACAAAATAAGGATATGCTTTGCTACTTTTACACACTAAAATCTATATTTAACAAAAAAAAATTTGTTTTTGCATGCCATATTCTGAGAGCCGTATCTTTTTTCCCAAATGAATCAAATTAGAGTTTGTTTTTTGCAGGACGGTTTGACATTTTCATTTGTACCATTTTTTTTGCATATGAGTTTTGATCGCTTTTATTCATTTTTTTCTGTGTCAGTGGGATGAGAAAATGCCATTTTTGTCATGTGTTTTTTTCTTTTCTTTATCGGTAACCATACAGAATAAGTAATATGACATATAGATTAGGTTGTTCCAGAATCGGCAATACCAGTTATGTGTGCGTTTCTTTGTATTTTTTTGTGTGAACAAAAAAGCTGCGTGTTTTTGTGGCAAAACGTGTTTTTATGATTCGTGTGCGCTCTTTGTGATTTTTTTTTTTTTACTTTTTTACACATTTCATTTTTTCTCGTGTACAGCCGCACATGAGACCCTGTCAGTGAAGTCGGAGTCACACTTGCAAGTGACTGATGCGAGTATCACATCGCATCACTCAACATGGTTGCAAACTCTCCGGATATGAACATCTTAGCTGCATAGAAATACATGTTGCTGACCCGCTCCTGTCAGGAGAGTGTGCGGCCGTACCGGGCGATGCAATGCGAGACCCGCGTCAGTCACTCGCAAGTGTGACTCCGGTCTGACTCACAGACTGCCTGTAAGACCCAGCTCATAGCTAGATCTTACAGGCCACTATACCCTGGTACCATGGTAACGATCAGCACCAGCAATTATCACCATGGGGGTCCGATCTTGCCATAAGGGGTCTTTCAACCTCTGTTTAACCCCTTAGGAACTGCTGTCAATCGTATTGAAGAGGTTTATCGGCCCTGATTGGTTTCAAAACTGGCCGAGGCCGACACCTGTGGGTGTCACCTGTCAAGTACAGCTGTCACTCGCGGGATTTTTACACATGGGGCAGCATTATACGAGCTCAGTGACGTTAAAAAGTGGCGCTGAGGAATAAGGCTATGAATGACTGCTGTTAAAGGGCTCATGCGCACTTAACTGCTGAACTTTCTGCAGCGATTTGACAGCACATGTGCGCGTCAAATCGCTGCAGAAACACTGCATAATGAATGCAGTATTTTTGTTAAAAAAAAGCCGAATTTCATGCACTCGGGATGCTGCCCCCACCATAGACAGAGTGGGAGCTGCATCCATAGCGCATGGAATAATTGACATGCTCATTTTATGAACGCACGGATTTGGGTCAAAATTTTAGCACCCAAATCGCTGCATTCTAAAAAGCAACATGCGCACATGTCATGCACAATCTACATAGATTGTGCAGGGGGGACGCAGGACGCATGCATTTACGCTGCAGAAGTTGAACATGCCAAATCAGCAAAATAGCAGGGACATATTTGGTGTACCTGAATCAGAATGACCCACACAACAGACCGATCAGATTATTTATCGTGATGAGTGAATGGCAGAAAAAAATGGTGTGATTAATTATTTTTTTCTATTAAACCATAAAATAATGGGAAAAAAATGTTTTGCAAATGTATTTTTCGACTGATTTTTTTCTGCAGGTATCCGCACCACACAACACAATAACAATCTTCTCTGATTATTGTTTGCTGCGTTTCTTTTGTGCTTTTTCCCCTTTATTTGATGCATTTTTGGTGCAGATCTGAATCCGCATTTTTAATGCTTTCTTAATACTATAGAAGAGCTTTAATTCTGCACTTAAAAAAGCAACGGTGTTTTTTTGGGGGGGTTTTTTGTACCTGCAAAATGGATCTCAAAACGTAGGTGTGAACAGATCCTATGGTTGGTAAAATTATCACACAAATATGTCATCTGTCCATATTACGATTTAACATAAATCTGAAACACTAAACAAGTAGACAATGGAAATGTGACTTAAAACTACAAACGTAAAGAAGCTAATTCCCATTACAACAATGGAAGAATCAGTTCTCCGTAGTTCATCAAGGTTTAACCTGTAGGACCCCAGGCAGTTCCTCACACCTGTGAGTATCTGTTTTGCTGCAGGGCTGAACTGCTTGAAGAAAGGAGCACAAACAATAAAGAGAAGACCCCAGCATGACAACAGGAGCGCACACCTTGTGCTTGTGTCCACTACCTGTCACACAGCCCCATTAATCACTGTCTAGAGAATGGCTGCTAGGTAACCAGAGCAACAAGCGGAAGCCGACAAACAAACATGAACATTTTTATCAGGGTGCTGAGGGCAAATCACATGCCATCTATCTATATATACTGCCTGGGTCAACTAAGGTTTCCATATACACCAAGGAAAGCCTATTACTTCAACAGGATTGTGCAAAATTATAAGGCCTCATTCACACAGAGATATAAAATCGTTAATAATTTAGGCCATGTACTCACATTGAGTTTTTGTTGAGTATTTTACCTCAGTATGTGTAAGGTGACACCAGGAGTGGGTAAAAAATACAGAAGTGGTGCCCGTGTTTCTATTATACTTTTCCTCTGATTGCTCCACTCCTGGTTTTGGCTACAAATACTGAGGTAAAAAAACTCACCAAATACTCAACATGTGCACGTGGCCCAATGATTTCTTCTGTGGGTCTTTTATTTTTTCTCTTACACGTTTTACATCATATTGGAACCCTCATAGGTTCAGGTCAAGCTGAGCTGTTTCTAGAAGGTTCTTCCAGAACTTGCGCTGGTCTTAAGGTCTTCATTAATTGGTCCCACTGTGTTTAGGCAGGAAGATCTCACCTTTACAAAGAGCGGTCACCCGAGGTCCGATGGCAGAAGAATTCCGGCAGTTGCAGAAGCCCCTGCCCGTCCGCCCCTTTTGTCTAAACTTTTTTTACTAAGATTTTATCTGTCATGATGTCTTTTGATGGGGTGGGGAGATGGGTTAGTCGCCAGTTATTTCTGTGCCGACATTTTTATAGTTTGACCATTATCTTATTAATTTAATTAAGACAGATTAATTAATATGTATGGTTACCCTTAATAAACATTGTGGCCTTATTTTATGCAAAATGTAGTGTTTTTAGTCTTTTATTTAATATTTTTATAGGGAAGTAATAAATGTATTTATGGAGTTTGTGTTACATTGATAAAGAGTAACAATGTTTTGAACTTTTGACTTTCAGGCTCCATATCGCATCGTCCACTACAGCTTTGAATGTGAGACTACCTTCATTTTATAGACAACTAGCTGTACTACCTGGCTTCGCCCGGGTTAATAACTGTTGTTAACAAAATAGAATGTATTAACATTCCCGGGATAGAATGTATAAATAGAATGTATTAACGTCCGGGATAGTAACTGTCTCTCTGTTTCTCTCCCATTCTCTGTCTGTCTCCCCTTCTGTATATATCTCTCTGTCTCTCTCTATCTCTTTGTCTGTCTGTCTCTTTCCCTGTCTGTCTCTGACTGTCTCTTTCTCCGTCTGTCTAAATCTCTTTCCCTGTCTGTCTATCTATCTCTGTCACTTTCCCTGTCTGTCTCTTTCCCTGTCTGTCTCTTTCCCTCTCTTTCCCTGTCTGTCTCTTTCCCTGTTTGTCTCTTTCCCTCTGTCTCTTTCCCTGTGTCTGTCTCTTTGTCTGTCTCTTTACCTGTCTTTGTCTGTCTCTTATCCTGTCTGTCTCTTTCCCTGTCTGTCTGTTTCCCTGTGTCTGTCTCTTTGTCTGTCTCTTTCCCTGTCAATCTGTCTCTTTGTCTGTGTCTGTCTCTTTGTGTCTGTCTCTTACCCTGTCTATGTCTGTTTCTTACCCTGTCTGTGTCTGCCTCTTTCCCTGTCTGTGTCGGTCTCTTTCCCTGGCTGCATTGTGACACGCCAACATTCCATATAAGGGTGTGGCTGCGCATTCTTCTGAAGTTCTGGCTGCACAGTGGCTCCCAGTTCCATTCGCTTTAATGGAGGCAGGTTTTTTGGCGAATAACTGTAAAGCACGGGGTTAAAATTTCCCCTCAAAACATAGCCTATGACACTCTCGGGGTCAAGACGTGTGAGTGTGCAAAATTTTATGGCTGTAGCTGCGATGGTGCAGATGCCAATCCCGAACTTACACACATACACACACATACACACATTCAGCTTTATATATTAGAAATCTTGCCGATCTCATACAGAAATTTGACCTTCAATTATTTAGCATATGATTAGTTATGCAGATTCTTGTCATGTCACTGCATTGTTACTGTTTTGCTACTGGTGGTGGAAAAATATTTTCTTCCTGTATACTACAAAATACAACCTGTTCTCACATTCTCTAATAGCTCATTGTGTTATTAGGTTGATTCCCAAATGAAAAGTCACTGGTAGAGTTGATCGAACCCACCAAAATCCAGGACCAGCGGATTACTGCCGGGTTGAAAAAAAAAAAGTCTGCATCCGCTCCGGATTCCGGTGCTCAAGTAAGTCTATGGGGACCAGAATCCGGAGATTAAAAACGTTTGTGGAGGGAATAGGGGGGTAGGAGCACGGTGTACTCACCCGAGGCTGTGTCATGGCAGCAAACTCCTTCCGGGTCACGCTTTTCCCTTCCGGAGCCGACAATTCAATATTCATTGTTTTCCTTGGCCACCGGCACGTGTAATTGGTTGCAGTTAGATGCTCCCTGAGTGTCAGCGTGTCAGCTGACTGCAACCAATCACAGGCGGCAAGACGGCCGGAGGGCGGGAAAAGCAGTGCAAGTGTCTGCGGGTCAGTATGGTGAGCGTGCATGTAGACAGAAACACATACACGCTCCTGTCAGAAGTGTGCACGGCTGTGCCGATGATGCGCTGTCAGACTCGTGCGAGTCTGGCATGACATCAGCCAACATGACCTGACGCTCTTTGGACATGAGCGTGCATGTACACAGAAACACATACACGCTCCTATCAGAAGTGTGCGCGGGTTTGCCAAAGATGCGCTGTCAGGCTCATACACGTCTGGCATAACATCAGTCGGCACAGCCTGCTCTCTGAACATGAGCATTCATGTACATAGAAACACATGCACGCTCCTGTCAGACGTGTGCGCAGATGTGCCGGTGATGCGATGTCAGACTGGTGCGAGTCTGGCATGATATCACCCGACACGGCTTGCCCGTACACAGAAACACATGCATGTGCCTGTCAGAAGAGTGCACGGCTGTGCCGGTGATGCAATGTCAGACCCGTGCGAGTCCCTCGCATGTGTGACTCCGGCCTAAAGGAAACCACATGCAGCTTTTTTTTGCTTTTTTTTTTTTAATTTAAATAAATAAGTAAAAAAAAACAATGTGCTGTCCCATCCATAATTTTCATCCCCAGCCAAAATAAAGCCAGCTGGGGGCTGGTATTCTCAGCCCGCAGCCGCCCGATATTGCCGTATCTATTAGATGTCTCTTCTCAATTGCCTTGGAGTGGTGGCAATCGGTGTAATGAGGCTTTAATAACAGCACACAGCTCCTACTAAACCCTAGGTTAATGATGGCACAGGCGTCTATGAGATAACTCCATCATTAACATGTACATGACAGTAAATAAGAACAATCACAGAGAAAAATCCTTTATTTGGAAAAAAATACAAAAACGCACCCTCCTTCACCACTTTATTAACCCCCACCACACCCCTCCAGGTCCGGCGTAATCCACACGAGGTCCCACCATGACGCATCCTTCTCTGCTGCATCTCAGAGCTAGCAGTCATAGAGAACGACTGCCAGCTCTGAGTGTAGCCTATGACTGAGCTGCGATGAGCGATAACTGCAGGAAGACGCTGTCACAGGCTGGGGGCGCATCTGTCTGCAACCAATCACAGACGGCAGGATGGCCAGTGGGCAGGGAAAGCACGGAAAGCTGCACAATACAGGAAGTGAACACGCAGCCTGGAAGCAATGTGCCGCCATGACACCGAGTCTCAGTAAGTATGAAACGCTGTTTTAATTCTGTTTTTCTTTATTTTTAAATAATTTTACCCAGTGCTGGATCCGGATCGTGCACCTGGAATCCCGAGCCCGTGTCCGGCACTTGGAAATCTCTGAAACCGCGCAGATCCGGACTTTTACAGTCCGGATCCGCTCAGCCCTAGTGACTGGTTTAAATCAAGGAGCAGCCATGAAGAAGATTTCCCAAGAAAAGAGACCCAGCATCATCCAGCTCATCGATAGTGGTCTCTTGGCCAAGAAAATTGCCAAACTGCATCATGTGAGTGCCATGACAGATGGAAAAATTCGTAATGAAGTCCCCCCATCCATTCAAAAGCTAAGAGGTGGACGTCCAAGCAAAATATCGAAGTCAACAAGTTGGCTCATCACAAGATCTATCAGTACTGGTGCGACAAACACAGCAGTAGGGGTGGCTCATAGGCTTCATAATAAATAGTGAGATCACAGACGTCTATACAAGCACCGTGCTATGCACATTACACAAGTCTGGAATGGTGGAACGAAAAAAGGTGACGAAACCTCATCTTAAATATTGTCGTAACAAGCGTTGGCTCGAGTTTGCTAAAAAATATGAAAAAGGTGGACAGTAAAAGATTGGAAACGGGTGATTTGGAGTAATGAGACAAAAGTCAACAGACCAGGCTCTGATGGGTGCAAATGGGTCTGGGAGAAACAAGGGAAAAAAGGGCTAATGGATCGAGAAATTGAAAGAACTGTCAAGTTCGGTGGAGGAAGCCTGATGATATGGGGTTGTTTCACCAAGATGGATGGTGGTCTCAATACTGAGCTATATGTGAGTATCCTGCAAGACGAGTTACGAGGGGCTGCTAATAAGTCTTTGGTTTTACCCAGAAAGTAACAAGATAGGATGATGAAACTTTAGATTTATTCCACATACTCTCCACTGATGTCAACATACTTCTTACTTCGGTATTCCAAGTTATGTAAGCCTAGCAAAAAGAAGTATTTCGGTTGTGCCTCAAACCAGTCATCTGTAGCAGCCATGGCTTCAGAAATAGTGTGAAATTTGGTACCCTTGAGATGTTTCTTCAGGTTTGGAAACAGATGATAGTCGGAGGGAGCTAGATCTGGTGAATAAGGTGGGTGGTCAACCAGCTGGAAGCCCAGCTCTGTCATTTTTGCCATGGTCGCTTGTGTAGTGTGATTGGAGGTGTTGTCTTGCAGTAACAAGATTCTTTTGGACAGCTAGCTGCGCGTTTTGGTCTTCAGAGCTGCCTTCAGTTGGTCTAAAAGTTCAATGTAATACCTTGCATTGATGGTGGAACCCTTTTGAAGGTAGTGCACTAGCAACACGCCCTCCTTATACCAGAACACAGATTCCATCACCTTAGTGACTGATTTTTGCACCCTGAACTTCTTTGGATGAAACAAACCACTGTGCCTCCACTCTTTTGACTGCTCCTTGTTTTCAGGGTCGTATAAATATATTTAGTCAATCTAGGAAGTACTTTTCAGTCTGGAAACGCTGACAAATGGACCGGGAAGTTTTCACTCCCCTGCTACTTTGATTTGTTGTTAAACATTTGGGGACCCACTTTGCAGATCGCTTCCTCATGTCCAAATGTTCATGGATAATGACACAAACACGTTCACGGGAAATCCCCATTATGTCTGCTATTGCTTTAGCTGAAATTTGTCGATTCTCCAGTTTGTGCACAGCATTGACGATCTCCGGAACAACAACCACTCTCGGTCATCCAGAACGTTCCTCATCATTGGTGCTGAAGTGGCCTGTCTTAAATTTGGCAACCCAGTTCTTAACTCTTGAATATGAAGGGCATTGATCCCCCAATGTCTGCGACATATCACCATAAATATCCTTCGCAGACTTTCCTTGCAGAAAAAAGAATTTTATCACTTCTCTGCTCTCAGTTGCTGTGAATATCACTTTACGCCATTTTGTTTCCCACATGCATTGAACACTGTTGCCATAAGCAACAGACACAAAATTTTGAAAACATATATTAGACAAAGAAGGCTTTCATGTGATGTAACATTCGTTACCATAGAAACAAAAAAAGATCACAAAGCCAAAGACTTATCAGCAGCCCCTCATACTTTATACACTCGTGTACTATGGGTATGAAAAGAACAAAATAGTGTTCCAGCAGGACAACAACTAGAAGTATACGTCAAGATTGGTGAAGAAATGGTTCAGTGACAATGAAGTAGAGGTGCAGGATTGGCCCCACAGTCCCCAGACCTCAACCCAATCGAACACTTGTGGGTAGAGGGAAGAAAAAGCTGTATACATACCCAAGTAAATTGACCAGTATGCACCAACATTGGGTAGAGGAGACCTGGGATCAGATTTCGGTCGAGACATGCTTGTACCTGATTGAGATCATTCCCAGAAGGATTCATGCAATGTTGAAAGCCAAAGGTGATTTACAAAATACTAACTAAAGAATAAAATTTAGATTTTTAGGAGTGAAACAGTAAAGGGTGCTTTACACGCTACGACATCACTAGCTATAGCTAGCGATGTCGTGCGCGATAGCATCCGCCCCCGTCATACGTGTGATATGTGGTGATCGCTGCCGTAGCGAACATTATCGCTATGGCAGCATCACACGCACATACCTTGTCAGCGACGTCGCTGTGACCGCCGAACAATCCCTTCCTTCAATACCTTGCCTCCCATGGTGCTGTGAGCCTCCTGCGATGATGTGAGCCTCCTGTCTCCTGCGGTGCTGTGAGCCTCCTGCCTCCCACGGTGTCGGTAGTGTGAGCTTCCTGCCTCAGGCAGTGATGTGAGCCTCCTGCCTCCCACGGTGTTGTGAGCCTTCTGCCTCCGGCGGTGCTGTGAGCCTCTTGCCCTGCTGTGAGCCGTCCACCCAGTGCTGTGTACCCTTCTAGTACTGTGAATGCCCACCAGTGCTGTGTGCCACCCCCCTGTGCTGTGTGCCATCCCCCCAGTGTTGTCTGTGCCCCCTTGGTGATGTCTGTGCCCCCTTAGTCCTGTCCGCCTCCCCCAGTCCTGTTCGTGCCCCTCTAGTGCTGTCCATGCTACTGTCAATGCTGTTCGTGCCCGGCAGTACTGTCTGTGCCCCCCAGTGATGTCCGAGCCCCAACTCCTCCTGTGATGTGTATATGCCCACAGCCACTCCTGTGATGTATATATGCCAATAACCCCTCCTGTGATGTGTATATGCCCCCAGTCCCTCCTGTGTTGTATATATGCCCCCAGTCCCTCCTGTGTTGTATATATGCCCCAACCACTCCTGTGATGTATATATGCCCCCAACCCCTCCTGTGATGTATATGTGCCCCCAAGCCCTCCTGTGATGTATATATGCCCCCAACCCCTCCTGTGATGTATATATGCCCCCAACCCCTCCTGTGATGTATATATGCCCTCAACACCTCCTGTGATGTATATATGCCCCAACCCCTCCTGTGATGTATATGTGCCCTCAGCCCCTTATGTGATGTATATATATATGCCCCAACCCCTCCTGTGAGATATATATATATATATATATATATATATACATATATATATATATATATATATGCCCCCAACCCCTCCTGTGATGTATATATGCCCCCAAGCCTCCTGTGATGTATATATGCCCCCAACCTCTCCTGTGATGTATATATGCCCCAACCCCTCCTGTGATGTATATATGCCCCCAACCTCTCCTGTGATGTATATATGCCCCAACCCCTCCTGTGATGTATATATGCCCCCAACCCCTCCTGTGATGTATATATGCCCCCAACCCCTCCTGTGATGTATATATGCCCCCAACCCCTCCTGTGATGTATATATGCCCCAACCCCTCCTGTGATTTATATATATACAAAGCCCCTCCTGTAATGTATGTGCCTCCAGTGTCTCCTATATGATGATGTATATGATTTACCAATCTGTTGACTGCGCTCCAGACCGAGACAAACCTGGAAAAGCAGTTGTGAGAAGTAACGATCAATATCACTGAGCATCACAGCCACACCAAAGAGAAGCAGTTCCAGCCACCACAATAGGAGTGTAGGGGTGAGTTAATTAATTGTTTGATATGCGGCCCCCGAAGGTTGGTAGAAATTTCCAAATGGCCCCCGGCAGAAAAAAAGGTTACCCACCCCTGTGCAAAATAGTGGCAAGTCAAATTTATGTATGAGATAGCTAAGATGATTGTCTATAAAATTAATGTAGTCCCACACTCAAAGCTGTAGTGGACGGTGAGACATGGAGCCTGAAAGTCAAAAGTTCAAAACATTGTTATGCTTTTGCTTGTCAGTGTACCACTTGTCAGAAGCTCCAGATTCATGTAGAGGCATACACGTCTTAATGAATTAGAAACGTCTGACTCCATCATGCCCCCTCATTATGATCAGCAAGAAAATTCCTAGTCTAGACAAATCTTGGGCCCCAATTCTTCACTGTCTTTGCGCCAGTTTTTTTGTTTAGACTTGTGTGTTTTACAACTTTTTTTTGTTTGCGCGCAAAAATATTTTATTTGTGCCTTTTTTACATGTTTCACATGTGTTCGCCTGTTTTTTATTTTTTTTCCACTTTGAGGAAGGAATCTAGTGATTCCAGATATTTTAGCCTGATTCATCAATACAACTTTTCAAAAAAATTGCAAAATTTGGCGCAACACTATTGTATGGTATGGTATGGTTTTCTGCTCTTAAAAGGAACCTGTCATGTAAAAAAAAATCTATTACCCTTCAGATATGGGATAAATCTGCATTTGTATGCACAAAGTGGTAACAGATACTGCAATGGGCCATGCTTGTATGACTGAACGCCTGAGGCTGCTGGGAGGAATATGGATAATTTCCTCCTGGCAGTGGGACTCTCAGCATGGCGGCTGTGTCAGAATGCTGTTAACCTGCACATTTACCCCATTTTTGCAAGAAAATAGTAATTTTTTTACATAACAGGTTCCCGTTGAATTAAAAATTGCATCTTTTGCAACATTTTGCTCAAAAAGCTACAGAAAAATAATAAGTCAACAAAAATAAACAAGTGCACAACATCCCATAATGTAAGTAACCCTTTAATCATAAAGCCGCTCCATAATCAATTATGAAAACCAAAAAAAGAGGTCAAGCAGAGAGTTAAATGGCTAAAGGTAAAAAATGTATTTTATTTATCAAAGAATATATAATAAAGAATCATTATAGAAAAACACACACATTAAAACCAAGGTGCTACTAGATGTTTACAAAAAATAAAGGGGGGGGGGAGAGAACAAAACAAACCCAACCCAATTCCCCAAGAGGCAGACACAAAAGTGTAAAATATAGGGAAATCCAGGAAGAGTATTGAAATTGGTAACAGCATAGAGGGTTATAAAATAGAGAGAATTATTGCCCCCGATATGGCAGAGCGAACTGCGCCTCGCGAGCAGACCTGACTGCACAGGCGCGAGATTTAAAAATGCGACGAGGAGGATGACTGAGGCGTCGTCCCGTCAATCAAGGAAGGAGGATGGCGATCAGCGGCAGGAGGGGGAGACAGGAGGAGAAAATGAGCACGCCCATCTGGCCAACCAAGGTAATTAGCATACCTTAAGCCCGCTTTACACGCTGCAATGTATCTTACAATGTGTCGGCGGGGTCATGTCGTAAGTCATGCACATCCGGCATCGTAAGGTACATTGCAGTGTGTGACAGGTACATGAGACTGCGATTGAACGGTAAAACGTTCATTGCACGCACATCGTTCATTTCTCTAGAATTGAACGTCAGATTGTTCATCGTACCCGGGGTAGCACACATCGCAGTGTGTGACACCCCGGGAACGATGAACAGATCTTACCTGCGTCCTGCGGCTCCCGGACAGCAATGCGGAAAGAAGGAGGTGGGCGGGATGTTTACGTCCCGCTCAGCTCCGCCCCTCTGCTTCTATTGGCCGGCTGCCGCGTGACGTCGTTGTGACGCCGAACGTCACTCCCACTCCAGGAAGTGGACGTTCACCGCCCACAGCGAGGTCGTATGGACGGGTAAGTACGTGTGACGGTGGTTAATCGTTTGTGCGGCATGTTCAACAAATTGAACGTGCCACACATACGATGGGGGCGGTTACGATCGCATACGATATCGTATGCTGAATCGTAAGGTGTAAAGCAGGCTTTAGGGCCAAGTTTTATAAAGTTATTTTTGGGGTCTGGAAGGGCAATCAGGGCCAAGGTGCACTTCATAGAACGCAGCCCAGGAGTTGCAGAAGGTGATTCTTTTAGTTTAATAGGTAAAATCTGATGACAGGTTCCCTTTAACCTTTTTGGTGCTGTATCCACCTCTTGTATCTACTTATTATTATATTTTTAAGATTACATTTTATAGTAATGAATTTAATGATGCAGCAATGTGTGCTATCCTTACGTGCTTCCCTAATAGTGTGGTCTATATAAGAATCCTATAAAAAGCTCCTCATACTAGATTATTATCAAGTATTGCAATTGTTGTCCCCAGAAAAAAAAGAGACATACACATACATTCCCACAAATAAATAGCCCTCCTCATTACAGGTAGACCTAAAATTCACTTTATATTGTCCAGAATGCCATGGGGCAGATTCCCACCTGGAACTCCACTGCTGAGTCCAATTATCCTCTCTTGTTCTCCAGTTTATTAGTTTTCTTTTCAAACATCAAAGACTCTTTTTAAACTATTTAGCCCCCTGCTGTTTCTTGGGGATAACTCCCATGCTTGACAAACAAGCTCCTCAAAAAGACCCATTGCCCATTTTGCTCTCCACAAAGGCCTGGATCTGGGGAATGTGCAGCCCAGGACTATACGGACAGCCAGAAACATTCTTCCTATTGCATCTAATAAAGCGAATTTCCAAAATAATGTACTTGCTGCTTAAATCACATTTTTGCTTCTAATTAAATTTGATTGCAGATACCGTGCATCAAATATCTGGACTCTCCCACCTAAATTAAATCCCACAGCTACTGTGAGATACATGAGAATAAAATAATATAGCACCTTTACTTTAATTTCCTGCCAAAGACTTCAATTCTCTGCATGCAATTCTCCTGATTTTTATACTGGATGAGGTAGGAAGCCTGTACAGAGGCACGTGGAGTTCATTGCAGCTCCATGCGATTTAAAGGGGTTTTCCTACAAACAAACTTCATTTTAATCAATAGATCTTGCAATAATAATAACTTCCACAATTTGATGTGTTTAAAAAAAATGTCCGTGGACTGAGATATTCTTATATACAGTATGTGCCCCTGCTATGTACTGTGTAATGGCCGTGTCTGACCCTACAGGGACATGGTCTGATGATACCACAGCTCATGGGCAAGGCAGGAAGCAAAAGAGCATATACAGATAGCACAGTACGAGATCATTAATGGTGCTTTCTGTGAGGTAAAGCATTTCCAAGCCTATTTTTAAAAAATGTTTTATCTTAATTATTTGCGATCCTGTGCTGTAATATCTGTATACTTTTTTGCTTTCTACCCTGCCGAGGAGATGTGATATGATCAGACCATGTTGCTGTACGGTCAGACACGGCCATTACACAGTATACAGCAGGGGCACATATATAAGAATATCTCAGTCCAGAGACATTTTTTTTCCAGTGGAGCATGCCAAAAAAGTCTGTATCAAATTAGAGGCATAGTAAGATACAGTAGGGCTGCATATGTGACGCCCTGGCAAAACCAGGTAGTCACAAATGTAGTCAACCCTCCTTGTTACCACCAAAAACCCACACCTAGGTACAACACACAGCCATTAAAGCCTAGCCACCCCCTCATGATAATAAGGACACACCAGTGGGTGGGATCAGGCGGATGAGAACACCCCCCTAGGGGTCCTGAGGTGTCAGGGGCAGGAACACAACAGTTATGCTCTGAAAGCAGTTGAGTCAAGTTTGAGTTTTGAGTAGACAAGTGCTGACAGTTGAAGTTGAGTAGAGGAGAGAGACGAGTTGAAGTGGAGCCAGGGTTAGGGGCCCCTGGACTACCTGGCTAGGTGGCAGACAGTAAACAGGGCCACAGGCGACGGAGATCCGGTTGCGGGAGACCTTAAGTGGACGGGGGCAAGGTTGTAGCCCGCCGATGCCGACAGCGAGAATCCGGTCCGGAAGCCGTGCACAGACGGGGTGGCTGGACCCTAGGACAAGGAAGGTTGCATGCCCCTTGTTAATCAACCAGCAGAGAACAAGGTTTCAGGCTTAGTTCTCCAGAAGCCCAGAAAGCGAAACGGAAGCCCAACGCGGGGGATAGGGTGTCTGTCAGAACCCACAGAAATCCCAAGGGTCTGATTTTGTGGGCCACAGCTCCCAAACATACACAGTACCGGGAGTGGACTTCCCCGTTCCATGCGGAGTTGTCCCCACAGAAGACACAAACAAAGAGTACAGGAGGAAGGGACCCCTGTTTGCTACACCCGGGTGTGGGACCCGAATACACCCACCAAAGGCAATCGGTCCCTGCCAACTTGGTTTACCACTGGACTTGTGTGTGATTACTTAACTGTGAGTACACCATTGATCCCCGGTCCAACCCGGAATCCCATCTTGCTGCTCTGCTCCATCAGCCCCGGGTGTCCCATCACCAGGCAGCAGCGGTGTCACCATCCCTCACCGCAACCCATGGGTGGCGTCACAGACACATCAACCCCCCTGTAAATACCCCCTTCCGACGGTTGTGAGGATGGACGGCCGTGCGAGCCCAACCCCGGTCACCACTCGAGCCGCAGCAGCGAACCCGGACCTGAGCGACCCCAGAAGCGGCAGCGGCCCCCGCACGCAACACATACGTATTTATAGGTGATATATTATGGCTCAGGACCAACTCGCCATATTATGTTCACATATATACCTCATAGCATCCATCTATATGTGGCAGAGCTTTTGGTGGAGCCTGAGTAATTCTGTGTTCACACCTGCTTTTGAACATTTTTGTTTTTTGGGATGGACAAATGCAATTAATGTTCAAAAATAATCCCCTGTATAACTGATGTAAATATTATCTGAGGGACTCCATGAATTATTATGGCATCCATCTAGTTTCTGCACGATGTGCTTTTGATTCGGTTCTAAACATAGACAGATAACAGAACCCAGACGGACGCCACAATATTTTCTGAGGCTGCTCAGCTTTTGTCTGTATCAAGCCGAGGTAAGAAAGGTGAGGGCCCCAGTGGTGGGACCTGCATCTGCACTAGGACAGGAAAGTAGAAATACCATAAAAGGTATAAGACAAGAGTACCCATTTTAGCTTTTTATAGTGGTGTCTGTACAGCATAAGCGCCCCAAAGAAAATTAAAAAATTAGACCCCTTTATGTGATTTTACTACACTAACACTGAACATACTGTAACAGTTCTGGAGCTGAAATCATAGTTTCATAATTCAAGAGCATGGTCAACACCTTATATCTAATTATTGCAGCATGTCCTCAAGAAAGGGTTGGTCTCATTATGACAACCTCTGTCCATATGCCCTTTTAAGAGATATGGATTTCATAGTGGGTTCCATGCTTTCGACCACCACTGTATTTTAGATTGAAGATCTGCTGTGTAAGATTGGCATCCACTGTGGAGGACCCTGAAGGCCCCTGCAATACATCTAAATGGGCACCGTATAAGGCGGAGTTCACACGTCCATAATAATTCCGTAGCACAGATCCTGCAGACATCCGTTGGGAAAAAAATTGTGAAAAGACAACTTTTATTGTCCGTTGTTAAATAACTGGTTTCTGCCAGATCTTTTTTTTTTTTTTAACATTGGCGACCATGGAGAACGGATCCATTAATGGATTGCTATTTAGGCTCACCTCACATCAGCGATATTTTACCGCAAAACCGGATCCGGTACAAATGCGTTTCAGTTCCATTCATTTCCAATGGAATCGCTGCAAGATGCGGTCACATGCGGTTGGATATGACACACGCAACCGCATGTGACCGCATCTTGCCGCGTATTATAGAAACACGGGCACCACCTCTGTATTTTTACCCACTCCTAGTTTTGGCTTATAAATAGTGAGGTAAAAAAACCCTCAATGTGTGAACGTGACCTCATAATAAATTTCAGAAGAAACAGCTCTCCTAGACCATCAGGTGGCAGCATGCAAAGAGCGGGGAAGGAAGCCGTGTGACTCCACGTGAGCAATCAGTAGAAAAAAGGAACTTTCAGCTGTCTTACAAATTTGATTGTTTCAGGTGTGCATTAAAATATATTCACAGGGTTGTCTCTCATTAACTCAGATGTTGCCAATAAACCTATCAGAAGCTTCCAAAGACGTGACATCATCATATGGGCTGTCCCATATTGTTTAAAGGCATAGGACTCTTAGTGTATGTAAATTTTGACTTTGCAGAAAGTAATAAAAATGCCTTAAAACATTCTCTCTCTCTTATTATTATGGCTTTTGACAAAAATAAATAATTGACCTAAAATGAGCAAGGTTTATTCTGATTTCATGTCAGATAGTGAGAAAAACATGCAGATGTGTCTTTATATAAAGTGTATGGAAACTTCAGGTTTCTACTGTACTTGTGCTATCCGTTTTTATTTTTTTACACATAACATATGGACACGTTGTAGTTTTTTTTTCTTTCACAGTATACGACACTTTTTAAAAATAAAATTTTTCAGAATAGAGTACAAATTGACACATCTGCCTTATTATAGCGAATGGCTCCATCAGGCGTTCTTTTAGAATACCTTTTTTTTGGGAATTCAGGTGGATGCCCCCGATGGAGTTTCAAATGTAGATTCAAGTGATTTAAACCTAGCCTTAGTGCTCTGTGCTGTTCCATTGCTTTGTTATTCCACCTGCAAATATATGACTAAATAATTCAACATTATCGTTCTCCTTGCCAATAATATACCTCCCTGGTATCTGGTAAACTGGTCTGAAGCGCATAATATATTCCTCGTTTTTGATGCAAAGGACTTTCCAACTTTCCAGTCAGCAGCCTGGCAGAGAGGATACAATCCTGACTTATGTTTTGTCTCACGCAATAGAAACAATCAACCTTTGTCTACATCTCGATGTGTTGTCAAACATTTCCCTCGTAGCCAGCATCGCCCTGTCATCATCACCATTGGAGTATCTATTCCTCTTGTAACGTCGTATCCGCGTCCTCGATGGAACCTTGCCAAAGCCAACTGGAAGAAGTTTGCAGATCACCTTGATAAGTGTATCGGCTGGATACCACCAATCAGTAAAAACTATGAACAGTTTTGTAAAGCAGTTATTACAGCTGCAAAGAAATCAATACCACGTGGCTTTCGCAAAGAATATATCCCAGGATGGTCTGATGAATGTGAACAACTGTACAGACAATTTCTTGAGAGTGAAGATGGTGAAATTGGTGAGGAATTGTTGAACAAACTGAATGCAGCACGTTGTATTAAATGGATGGAAACAGTTGAGAATTTGGACTTTAAAAGGTCCAGCAGAAAAGCATGGTCTCTTTTAAGAAAACTAGAAGGAAATCGTAAAGTAAAGCACAAAACGAATTCTATAACTTCAAATCAAATTGCAGCACATATTGTGAACATATCAAGAAGCCCAAAAGACCGAGCTCACACCATAGAAGTTAAAAGTAAGTTTAAGCTACTAAAATCATCAGTGGCACCATCTGAAGAATACTCACGTGCTTTTACAACCTGTGACATTGAAATTGCCCTTGCTGAAACTAAAATTAACAAAGCTCCCGGCTCTGATGGGATCCTGAATTTCTCAAAAACTGTAGACCTTATGCGAAAAAATGGATGGCAAAGTTCTTCTCAGATATTATGGAGAATGCTCAAGTCCCTAGTAAATTAAAACATGCCAAAATAATTGCATTGTTAAAACCTGGGAAGCCTGAAGATAATCCATCAAGCTATAGACCCATTGCCTTGTTGAGTTGCTTATATAAGCTCTTAGAACGCTTAATATATAACAAGATCAGTTTAAAGATTTTCGACTCAATACTATAGAGCAAGCCGGCTTCAGACCTGCTCGAAACTGTAGTGACCAAGTCTTAGCTTTGACAACGCTCATTGAAGCTGAATTCCAGAAGAACAAGAAAGTTTCAGTGGCGTTTATCGATCTCTCTGCTGCATATGATACTGTGTGGAGGGAAGGACTTTTATATAAATTTCTGAAGGTGATTCCATGTAAGAAAATGATGTACCTCTTGAACAATATGATTGCAAATCGAACTTTTCATCTTATTATGGGCGATTCAACCAGTTGTAAGAAATCTTTAAACAACGGACTGGCCCAGGGATCAGTGCTGGCACCTCTCCTGTTTGCCCTGTACCTAGCTGATATTCCTTAAACAGTGTCACGGAAATTTGGATATGCCGATGACTGGGCACTTGCTATGGTAAGCAAAACAATGGAGGAAGCAGAGGACGTTCTTACAAAAGATCTTAGTGTAATGGAAAAGTACTTCCGACAATGGAGATTAAAACCTAACCCATCAAAAACGGAAGTTTGTTGCTTTCATTTACACAATGCAAGTGCCAAGACTGAACTTAAAGTACAATTTGAAGGCCAATCTGTTAAACACAATTTCAATCCTAAGTACTTAGGTGTAACCCTTGATAGAAGTCTAACTTTTAAATCCCATCTGGATAAATTGGCACAGAAACTGAAAGCACGTAATAATATTATTCAGAAACTTTGTGGATCCTCATGGGGCTCGGCAACATCTGTTTTGAGAACATCTACTCTTGCCCTGGTGTACTCTGCTGCAGAATACTGTGCTCCAGCATGGTTAAATAGCTGTCATGTAAACTTAATTGACACTCAGCTGAACAACTCTTTGCGTATAATATCTGGTGCTATTAGACCTACACATGTTCACTGGTTACCTGTGCTGGGTCATATCGCACCCGCAAATCTAAGAAGACAAAAGCTCCTACTTAAAGAGTACACTAAAGTAGTGAATAATGAAAAACTTCCAATACACCAAAATATCAGAGATGTTACAATACAACGATTGAAATCAAGACACCCACCCATCCGAATGGCAATCACCTTGCATGAACAAAACTTCAATTTAGAGGAGAAATGGCAAGAACTTTGGGTCAATGTAGTAGAAGGTGATCCCCAAATGTTCCCTAATTTACAAAACCCTCCACCAGGCTTCAATCTACCAAGGAAAACATGGGTTACTCTAAATTGTATCAGAACAAACTTTGGCGTCTGTGCAGATTTTATGTATAAGTGGGGAAAATATGACTCTCCGACCTGTGACTGTGAAGCAGATCGTCAAACTATCCAGCAAATTGTTGAGGAGTGCCCCCTGAGATCCTACCATGGTGACAAGAAGGATTTCTATATTGTAAATGATAACGCTATTGCATATATAGAAAATCTTGATATTCAAATTTGATTTTTATCCTTTTGATATTTTTCAATCACTGTCTATTGTCTGGTGTTTATTTTTATATGATGGTAAGATATACGTTCATACGATTAAATAAACCTCCCTACCAAGCCTGACAGTGTCGGAACTGGTTGGATAGAGCCAGGCTGTGCAAAGACACACCTCACCTTAGATGGAGAAATCAGGGGAATGTCACTAAGCAGAGTTCTAAGAAAGTGTGCTCCTAAATTGTTTATGAGGAACAAAATCAATTATTATAAGTTTTTAGATTTGTCAGGTTATAGGACACCTTTGGTCCAATATCCTAGTGGAATTTTATAATTTTTCCTACATAAATGCAAAAAAGCGTAACTAGGGGACAGTATGTGGGGCATGTGCTCTGGACACAGTCATCGGGGGTGCCCGAAGTCTCTCCCAGGGAACAGCATTTTGGGACGTGCCATCTTGGAGAACAGGTAAAATGGATAGCTCCCTGCATGTCTTTCAGACGCAAGTACAATTCAAGGTTTAACCACTGAGACTTCTGGCATCTAGGTAATGTACAGAAATATTTTGAAGGAGTGTAGTGTAAGGGGACAGAATGAGGGAAGTTTGAGAGGGCACTGTATAAAGACTGGGCAGTGTGGTGGAGATAGTATGGAGAGGAGGCAGTGTGAATGGGCAGCGTGAGGGCACTGTATGAAGAGAATGGTATACAGAGAAGGAAAGTGTGAGAAAGGTGGACAGTATAGATACTAAACAGTATGGTGGGACACGGTATGAGGGGACGGTATGGGGCACAGTGTAGAGAGCGTACAGTGTGAGGGACAGTATGCAGAGGGGGAAGTGTGAGTAAGGGGCACAGTGTAGAGACTGGACAGTATAGATATGGTATAGTATGGCACACAGTGTGATGGGACAGTGTAAAGAGGGGGCCCAGTATGGAAAGGGAGAAGCTTGGGGAGGACCCTGACTATAGGGACAGTATAGATGTTATAGCTAATAAGGGAAGACAGTGTGGCAGTTGTAGCTAGTAAGGACAGACATTGTTGCGTTTATAGTTAATAAGGGCAGACAGTGTGATGGTCATTGCTAATCAGAATGGGCAGTGCGATAGAGCTAATCAGTGAGGACAGTGTGGTGATTATTGGTAATGAAGGTAGATATGGTGTCATTTTTAACCAGAGAAGATTGTGTAGCGGTTATAGCTAATAAGGGCGGACAGTGTAGTGGTCATAGCTAATAAAGACAAGGTGGCAGTTATAGCTAATAAGGACAAACAATGTGGCATTTATAGCTAATAAGGGTAGACAATGTGGCCGTTATAGCTAATAAGGGAGGATAGTGTGTTGGTTATATCTAATCAGGGTGGATAGTGTGGCAATTATAGGTAATAAGAGTTGACTATGTGGCATTTAGAGATCAGAAAGACAAATAGTGTTGTGGTGATAGTTCATAAGGGGAAATGATGTGGAGGTAATATTGTAAGGAGAGAACAGTATGGATCGCATGTATCATAAAGAAGGAAAGTGTAGTGGTGATATTTTGTGCAGGGATCATAGTGAGGTGCCATAATTTATTAAGGGGCAAAATGTATGGCAGATATTTATATTCAGGGACATTGTAATGACACTGATATTTTTAAGGGCAATGTTGATGTGTACTGCAGAAGATGGAAGTCTGCAGATACAATCTGTGGATGTGAAAAGTCATCATGGCATCAAGACAAGATGAAGAAAAAAAGAAAGAGAACGACTCCAATCAGAGAAGATGTCAAAATATAAGGTACATAAATGTAATTATTTATTTGTGATACTGAGTACATATCATCTGTACTGTGGTTCCTGTATGATTCACATTATGATGATGCTGTTAACAATAGTTCCCAGTATTGCCTTCCTATTGTTAAGCACATGCTGAGAGTTGTAGGTTTATACAATACAATTTTATAGGGGGCTAATCTGACATTGCAATTGCTTACTCTACTTACTCTATTAAGCTTTGTGATGTATTCATGTACTGATAGCGGTTCTGGTGCTATATGCATGTACTGATGGAGGTTCTGGTGCTGCAATCATGTACTAATGGTAATTCTGGTGATGTATTCATGTCCTGATGGTGGTTCGTTGTGTTGCTGTATTTCTGTACTACTGGTGGTTCTTGCAAAGTATTCATGTACGGATGGTGTTTCTGGTTATTTACTTGGTTAATGATGGTGTTTCTGGTGATTCATTCATGTACTTATAGTAGTTGTGGTAATATATTCCTTTTTTGATGTTGGTTCTGGTGGTGTATTTCTTTCCTGATGGTGCTTTTGGAAATGTTTTAACGTAACTATGGTGCTTCTGGAGCTGTATACTTGTAATTATGGTGCTTCTAGTTATGTATTCATGTACTGATGATGTTTTTTGTGATGTATTCATATACTAATGGTAGTTCTGGTGATGTATTTATGCACTGATGGTGGTTCTGGTGCTGTATTCATGTTCTGATAATGGTTCTGTGATGTATTCATGTACTAATAGTGGTTGTGATGCTCTAGATCAGTACTAATGATTGTTGTGACTTTGTATTCCTGCATTGTTATTGGTTCTGATCTTGCACACATGTAGCTATCCATAACTTGTCAGATAATGTAATACATGGCTATATTGATAAATTATTGGGCTGTCTCACAAGTTAATGGTTACTACATATGTATTTATGTTAGCAGCATTAATTAAAAAAAAAAACCTCTGTAGCATTACAAATCCTAACAGGGAATAATATGCTCACTGTCAGGATTCGGCTTTGCTTTCCAGCGGTTGTCACATGACCGCTCATATGCGATTTTCATACTTAGTCACATACCAACTAGCTTCTCTACCTGCTTCTCTCAATGAAGCAGGGGCTGTATTTTTTCACCTAACATTAAAAGTATACAAACCACATGACAACTGCTCAAACCACTTAAACTGTGAATAGGCGGGGGTGCCAAACTAAATTTTTGCCCCGGGTGTAGAAAAAGCTAGATTGGCCTCTGTTGAAAGAAGTTACTTCCAAACCTCATGTGTAAACTTCCCCCCTCTTTTACACTGTACACTTATGACTGATCTATTACACCTTGGTGGGTGAGTTTCTATATATTACTTTGGCTGTCATTATGTATACTACAATATCTCACATTTGACCTACATTGAATTGCTTATTTTTCTTATGGCATGCCATTGTGCTTCTTATATATATTTAATTATTTATTAATTGTTTTTTACATGATCTAATAAGGGACACTTTTGTGACTATTTCCATGAGTTGTTTTTTCCTCTTGGTTCACCCACCAAGTGTTGTGTTGGGATATATGTTACTTTTTTTTTTAACCGTTATACATTTTGCTCCTCATTTTTATTACTTTTGACCTGCACATTATTATTGTTTTTAGAACTCCTTACTCTATTCCGAGTTATGGTTACTGGTTTGTAATACATTGACACATTCCCCAAAAAGTGGGCACCGACACTACATGGCTGGCATACCTGCTCCTGATCTGTCCCGATAAGTACATACTCAGATTCCCCATACAATAATATCTATTCATTTATATAGCGCTGTTAATTCCACAGCGCTTTACATACAATGGCAACACTGTCCCCATTGGGGCTCACAATTTAGGTTCCCTATGAGTATATTTTTGGAGTGTGGGAGGAAACCCACACAAACAATACAACATATGAGAACATACAAACTCCTTGCAGATGGTGTCCTTGGTGGGATTTGAACCGAGGACCCCAGCGCTGTAGGACTGCAGTGCTAACCACTGAGCCACTGTGCCGCCCTATACAAGCATTACACCACATACTGCATAGAATAAAGTATGACAATATGAGCAGTAGGAGCATAAATGGCATTGCTATACTGCGTACACTATAGTAGCTGATGACTTTGATGCAGTGCAACCAGTAATGTCAGCATTAAACAGATAGCAGTCAGCCCCTAGTGAGTATATAGCATTCACATACAGTATACAGATATATAGCCTGTATCTAAGTTGGTTAATAACCTTATACTAACTACACACACACCCTACCCCTTTACTGGTTTCATGGGGGAGGGGCATTTAATAAACACAAATGGGCAGGAGAGGTGCAGCCGAATAAGCCTTGGGGCAGTGGGTGGATCAGCAGCTCCTCTCGGAGTCAGGACCACAAGAGCTGCAGACAGAAAAGCTCCAGGAGCTGCGAAAGAAGGGGCATGGCATCACCTATGTTGGAGGTAACTTCTTCTCCCTGCACTCAGTGTTGTGCCCAGCATGTCAGTCTTCACTGCATGCATTTTCATTCCTTTTGAATTATTTTTTTCCTTATGGCCACAGACATGAGATGTTTTCTGCATAGATAGCAGGTGACTGGGATCTGCAGCTTAGTGTTAGTGCATGTGACATAGACCATTCTAAGTTTAGCACCAGGTATAGGTTAACATTGGGGAATCCGTTCATATTGGAATATAAACCTTCTTGCCACTACTCATTTTAATTCCCAAAAGTATTTCATTGCAGGGACGTCCCCAGCAGAAAATCTCCCCCATTCAGATTACTTTGAGATGGAAATTACTCTACTAGGGCTGCAGCAGTTTTTTTTGCCTCTGCCTAATGCTCACATATGATCTGCTTTGTCCATTTCATAGTTTTCGCTGTATTGTGTATGTCTCATTATAATGAATGACTATAACAAGACTGCGATTTTATATGTGCAGCACTATTATCACTCGCTCCTGTATGTTTAAGGCTATGTTCACACAGTGCGGTGGTTTTTTTCCCCATTGATTTTATGCAAACAGCTGCTTTTTACAGTTCTAGCAAAACCTATGAGATATCAAAAATCTCATGCGCACACAGACACACACTTGCTTTTTTTTTTTCCTGATAAATGTCAATTCTTTCAGGGTTTCTGCTCCTTTTTTCACCATTGAAAGCAATGAGAGTGAAAAATGCAGTTTTTTGTTTTCTTTTGCTGCTTTTTTGGTGAATGAAACTACTTTTACTTAAACATTTACTGTAGACAAATGATGCAGCCAAACTTTTTTTTTTTTTTTTCACTGCCAAGAGATCACCTTATGCTGCAGAAAAAAACCCACTCTGTGTGAACGCAGCCTAATACTGTGCCAACTCAAATCAGGCAATTTGTTCGTAGTTGATAAAAATTGCTTTACATAAATAACTTTATTTTATTTTTTATTTTATTTTTTTAATACGGCTTAAGGTAAACCCTTATCGTACATGTGCAACATAGTAATGGACGTAGAAACTAGTGTCTAATGGAAAAATGAGCCATAATAAGACATTGGTAAAAACTCACCTTCCTCATGCCAATGGTATATGATGCTAGATATCTTTATTTATACATACTGTACATATACTGTCTACATACATGCGGTATATATTTTATTTTGTTTAACTTGTATTGCGGCAAACCTATTCCCCATCACTTTACAATTTAGAAGGTATATATATATATATATATATATATATATATATATATATATATATATATATATTAACAAAATATTCCGCAGCACTTTGCCATTCAGAGCGTATGTGTGTGTGTCATACATACACTCTGAATGGCAAAGTGCTGCGGAATATTTGGATAGAATATATATTATATATATTATACATATATATTATATATATTTCTATCCAAATATTCTGCAGCACTTTGCCATTCAGAGCGTGTGTGTGTGTGTGTGTGTGTGTGTGTGTGTGTGTGTGTGTACTACATGCATACATACACTCTGAATGGCAAAGTGCTACGGAATATTTGGATAGAATATATTATATATATATATATATATATATATATATATATATATATATATATAATATTCTATCCAAATATTCCGTAGCACTTTGCCATTCAGAGTGTATGTATGTAGTACACACACACACACACACACACACACACACACACACACACACACACACACACACACACACACACGCTCTGAATGGCAAAGTGCTGCAGAATATTTGGATAGAATATATATGAACATATAATTTTATATATATATAATATATATAAATATGAATGAACAGTAGTGTCAATTATGGTATAATGTAAGAAATGTATAATTTTTTTACATTATACCATAATTGACACTACTGTTCATTCATATTACTGTGCACATATATAATATTATGCACACACACTATAGTAGGAAGGGATGTACAGACAAATCTGCTGGTCAAGACGATATCCAGCGGAGATGATAGTGTTGAATAAAGAACAGTTATTATCCTACGCGTTTCAGACTTCAACAAACCCCTTCAGAATAAAAATCACCATAAGGACACAGAGGGAGATGCTTTTTAGCTGTTCCGTCATATATTATATCATTGATATAACGACGCCATCGTATATGTTACCGCTAGTTGTGTCCTCATTACAGCATTACATATACCAAATCGTGTTTCTGAAGTACTAGAAATGACTGATTTCTTGACACAGCTGCCCTAGGGTTAATGTATCAAAGAGCTCACCATCTGAGAATCCTGTCTCTCCTCTCAACCAGAAATGAGGACTCAGTTTGCGGATTTAACCAGAATGGGAGTTTGGGTCCGGAAACAACAAAGTTTATTTTATTTTTTTTTTTCCCCCCAAATCCTCCAAGGGGAATATATATTCCTAACTGTGGTTAGGAGCATTTTCAAAGGGAAGCACAAGGAAGAAGCCAGTTTAACCCAAATGTTCCCAGGGATGAGCCGTGCTGAATTAACCACTCTCTTTTCTAATTTCAGCATGCCACAATCAGATACTTGCCAGGATTTCTGTTACAAAGTTCTGACCACAATTCGGAGCCATTTGTTTACTTTGTATTGCTTGGTGTTTCTTAGCTTCCTCGGCTTTGGATATACTTTGATTCACTTTCAGTAGTAAAGTGTCTTATGAAATTGTCACATATAGCATTTAGTTAGTACACCCTGCAGAGGCTCAGGTGCTGGAGTGGTGGAACGTTCTATAGATACATCTTGGAAAAGGCAGATTGTGATCATAACTATTGCAAATGGTGGTCAGCATGAGATGGCTAAGCCGTATTGCTGTATACTCCTCTCTCCTGAGAGCGAGGATCTGTAAAACCTATTCTAAGCCTTAAAAATGGGAAGCCTAGGTAATACCCCAATTTTAGAAATGAACAGGACGTTAATATATAATATAATGTGATGGACCATAATGTGGCCTGTCATCCATGATATGAGTTGTACAAATGATCTGACCATTCATACGTAAGACCATGCTACCAAATTAAGAAAGTGATTTATGTAATAATAATTAGAATTAATAAAAAAAACCAAGCCAAATACTAATTGGAAAGTGTTTGACTGACTTCGGACTATCACCCCAAACATTTGGGCACGTTGTTATTGTACAAAAAAAAGCCATCCTGACCAATCCCACGTCTTGGTGAAGAATAGTCTACTAACGTCCATCATATCAAAATAGTCACTTTCTGGTGAATAGTCACTTTTCTGGTGAAGTTTAACTGGATTATTCAGATCAGAACTGTCATCCCATGAAAGCAATGGTCGATCATCACTTTCTATTGTAAGGAGACTTTGTTTTTACAGGTTACTAAGAAGTATGAGAAAGAAAATAACTAATAAAACCCTCCCTCCCTGAATAATATAACTATATAGATGACCTCACAACCACCCAACTGGACCTACTTCATAGGCTGCAGAAGATCTGCAGTAGAAAAACGTGCATCGGATGGTGTGGGCTCTGCTGTGCAAGGTCAAAATCCATAAAGGCAACAAAAACATTTTTTTTTTGTGTTGCAGGGTCTTGGTGAGATAGTGTGAAATCTCATTCACAATGGTTTCATTCAAATACAGTGAATTTTCCAACCTGAGAATCTGGATGGAAAATTCTCTGTGAACCAGAACTGTATGAATATGCCTAAAGTAATTATTTTTGGGGGGTAAGTTTATAATATAGCACAGTGTCAGAACCTAATGTGCGGACTGACAATGCCCGATCTCTGCAAGGGTGCGATGCCCTGAATGTGTTCATGAAGCCGCACAGACAATGAGCCTATAAAGATCTAATGTGCTTACCTGGCCAAATTTACTAAAGGCCTGCTCCAGTTTTTTTTAGCTTAAAATGTGGTCTAATGGTAAGCCAAGTAATCTCATCCAGCATGAGCCACTATTTTATATATATATATATATATATGTATATATAATTAAATTCATGCTTCCTGAACTAGCAAGTATCAGACCCAGGCTGTACAACTACATTACTGTATGCAGCGTTTCCGAGAAAACCTTGCTCCATAATCCAGCCAGGCACTATAGGGAGAGACCTGATTAATCTGGTGCAGCCCATGGCTGGCATCTGCCCACCCCATTTCCATTGATTGACAGGTCTCCCATCTAGCTATCTATACATGAGACCTGTCAATCTGATGGAGCCATGCAATTCGAAGCTGCCCAGGGGGGCGCAACAGACTAGTTTCGTCTCTGGTCTTAGTTCCCAACCACGTTTTTAAACCATGTTTTTTCAGAAATTCCACAGCGTTTCAGAGGAAGACATACCTGGCTCCAATCTCGCAGCCAGCCTCTGAATCCTGCTGCCTGTGGCTCATGAATCTAATGACAGGTTCTCTTTAAAGGTAATCCGTTATGTGCAAAAACACTAACTTCAAATATAGAGACAGTCGGCAGGTAATTAATGTTAAAATGCTGCATGAGAGCACAGCTACTGGGAGTAAATTACCTTATTTCTCCTCTAGAGCTGCTTGGTTTCAGTCATTGGGGCGTGCATGAAGCATCATCTCTTACTATACTGTAAGTCCGTACAAAGATATATTTTACTTGTATACTGTAAGTCATCACTTAAAGGAGTTGTCCACTACTTTAATATTGATGGCCTGTCCTTAGAATAGGTAATCGATGTCTGATCAACACCCTGCATCCCTGCCAATCAGCTGTTACATAGGTTGAAAAAAGACCTAGGTCCATTTAGTTCAACCTTCCTCCACCAATTATACATTTTGTCACTAATGACAATGCCTCAGCTGGGTACTGCACATCTGCCATTCTATTGATTTGAATGGGAGGCGGATGTGCAGTACCTGTCCGCGGCTGCTGTTCATGATGTCACCTGTGGTGTGTGGCCAATTATTAGCCGCTGCTGCAGGACTTCTCTCTTCTGGGGCAGATGGTGACGCAGCTCGGGTGTTGCAGCTCTCCACATGTAGAGCTAGGCCCCAGAGAGGATGGTGGTGGTAGTTGTCTATGATGAAGGGGCGCGAGGTTGCGAGCGTCGGCAGTGATGGGACGACACAGAGGGTGCAGTTCAAGTTCTTTTACTCACTGGAAGCACACTGCCATTGGAGCACCAAGCTACGCTGTGATGGGCTTGAGCCGATCCCGGATACTTCGGAGATCGAGGCCGGTGTTTCCCTCTGTGTGTCACCTTTCGACGGTTTCCCTCCACCCCAACTCCTGGGCCGTGGAACGGGTCACGGGTGCCTTCTGCACTCCCCGTGAACCCTGGGATTCCCCTTCTTTCCTAAGAACCCAGGACAAGCTTCCAGCTCCAGCCCACAGGCCCCAAACTGTCCATGTCTTTGCTTGTTCGAGTCTCTCCAGATGCCTGCTGCGTCAGAAGGTATCTTCTGTACTGACTTGTGTCTGAGATGGCTCCTAACTTCCCCTATTGGTGCCCTGCCTCCCAGGTTGCTGGCCTAGTGGGCAAGAGGTCCCATACCTTATGATGGCCACCCCAGCACCTACCCTAGCCCTGTCCCAGTGGAAGAGCTCCCGTGTTTGTGTTGGATGAGTGAATTTGGTGGTGATTACCGGTGACAACTTCCTCCGTATCCAAGATGAATACTGCACCTCGGGTGAAGTGCAGTATCCTGTGGCGCCTGAAGCCGCAGGGGTGCCACATAATCATTTGCCAACACTTGAGTGTTTGGCTCATTCTGCAGCACATCTGTCCAATCACTGAGAATGAGTGTTCCTAGGAACTCTCGCTTCCCGATAATCACAGTGTAAATAGGCTGTCAGTGAACTGACAAATGTGAAAAATGTGTACCTAGAAATAATTATTCTTGGCAGCACATCATCTTGTGTAAACAGGACATGCTGCCAATAACAATGACAATTTATGCGCACAGAACAATTGTATTACCAATCGTTCTGTGTGGTCGGCCTGTCTAAACAGACTTTTAAATGACTCCCGGTCAACTTCTATGTAGTTGATCAGCAGTCAATTAACACCACAAGTTGGCCAGTGTAAATGGCCTCATTCAGATGTCTGGGGAGGTTTTTCACCTTCTGATTTTCATCAGTATTTAGTCAGTGCCAGTTATTTCCTTCAGTGATTTTGTCATATTTATAATTTCTCTTACAATTGGAAAGCTTGACCTACCCATTACAATGTGAATGTTAAAAACGGACAGACAAATCTCCATGCGTGGGGGTTTTTTTTTTTTTTTGTTATGATTTTGAGGACACACTAAATGTAAAAAAATGGACAGCACCACTAAGATGGGTGCTTGTTCGATCTGTGAATAGAATATGTACATAAAAATGGAAGTCTGATTAAGGACTGGGACTGTCTAGTTCATCAGATGATTGTCGTCCATTTTAAACAAGCCAAAAAAATTGGGGATCGAATAGTTTTAGGAATTCTTGTTCACACCTATCAGCCCATCCTGGGGTAAGCTCACATGTTGAGTTTTTGACAGTGTATTATTATTGCACAACCCTGGTCCCCCACAGTATCTTACAGTTTCAGCAGCAAAGTGGATGGATTTATAGAAATCTCATGGCCACTTTGTTTTTGATTATTTATTTATTTTTGTTTTTTTACGATGCATAAACTAACCTGCGGTGCTTTGTTTGATATGCAACTACAATGAGTTTTAAGTGCAGATTTTCCCCATACAATTGCACTCTGTGAAAAATCCACAGGAAATACACGTTTTTCATGTCTTCTGTAGAAACGCTCTCCCCTCTTTTATCCTTATATCAATGTTTAAAGGAAACCTGTTTGTAGCACCCAGGGATATGGGGTACTCAATTCCAGGCAGTGTCTCTATTGGGAATGTCACAGCGGTGGCCGTTACCCGGTTCCGTGCCCTGGGCCCTTTTTATAATAGGGATATTTAAAGGGGATTGGTGAATAAAGTTTATTCGTGACGCCACTTGCGGTTTTGCGGCTAAGTATATGGAGCCGCCGCTGCAAAGTGTCTCTACTGGGGCTGATATTAGCAGCTAGAATGGTAGTCCCTCCGCAAGTAGGGTATTGCCCCAGCGGGTGTATGGTGCAGTGGGCGTCGGAAGGAGGAGTCCAGACAGACATTCAGTGCAACTGGTTTACTCACTTGGATGTTAACTGGTTGCCTGAGGCCGGCTGTTTTAGCCTCCAGGTCCCCTTCGTCCCAGTGCCAGTCTGGTTTCTCTGGTACTTTCTTCCCCTGCACCTGTCTCTGGTAAGTGGGTCCCCGTGGTATGGAACACTGGGGGTGCCCGGTCTGTGGTTTGTCCACTTATGTCTGCCTGACGGTAGCGTGAACCCTGTGGGGATGGAGTCTCTAGTCCTGTCCCCTGGCTCTCTCTTTGCTACTGGGTCTTCGGATTCTTTAGGGTCAGCAAGGTCCTTGATGATCCCCTTTGCTGTGCAGGTGTTAACAGGTCGGCTTGAAGCTCTTTCCTGTCCTAGGGTCCTGTACCCCATCGGTGCATAGTTCTGGGAGTACTCCAGCGGCAACCACCTCTCCTGGGTACCAGGTCACCGTCAACCCGAGTCAGGGAGTCACTTCACTTCCACCTTCACACCTCTGCTATCAACTCTAGACTCCGCCTTAGTTAGACTGACGTCCTGTGTTCTGTGTCCACAGTCTGCCCCTCCCACCTGGTCAACTAGTGGACTGGAGTGGATCCACCTCTAGGTGGCCATGCATGGTCCCACCCTAGCTAGGTACCATTGTATGGGGGATTGTATGGGGATCCCTATCACTACAGTCCCTACCCCTCCATGTGCCAAACCAGGCCTGAATGGGAAAGTGCAAGAAAACCAAGCAAAGCTCGCAACTAAAACATTTTCTGGTATGGAAGTGTATATGTTGCAGTTGTATATTAGAGAGGTAGGTCACTAGTTAGTATTCATGGGCACATCGATATTATGTTGAGAAACAAGGTTTCTTTCTATGAACTTGTGTTGGCAATAGTGCCTGTAAGCGGTGCTATTGCGGTCCGCTCATCCCCATCGCGTGACCTGTGATGCCAAGTCAACTTCTTGTTGACCTGACATCGCCACAGCCGGCCACAGTCTCTGTTAGTCACTGGGCTGTGGACGGCATTTCTCCGCTATCAACATCTGGTGAGAAACGCCTATTAACAGCACATTTTGAAAATATATTTACTAAGAAAATTTGGTGACTACAGATGAGCGGACCCGTGGAAGTTCAGGTTCAGCCGGACTTTAGAAATAGTTCAGTTCGGGACCCGGACTTGACCTGAACCCCATTGGAAGCCACTATTAGGGCAGTTTGGCCCACCACCCATGTACAGCCAACATTATTATTTAATTTTTTTTTCTCCCATTTTTAACACACTAAAACTATGTGTTCACCCCCAGTGTGAGCTGTTCAAAGGCTGAAAGTGGATCACACTTGATTGGTGCTATGTTCAATACTTATTTCAGGATATATGTGTGCACAGCTCCAGCCTGAGCGAGCTCATATGAAGTTGTAGTAATTCAATAGAAATTTAAAAGTCCTTCTATTGTAGCTGTACTCCGCTGTTGCTGTGCTTTCCTGAACTTTTACTTCTCAGCAAATTTCTTTTTATAAAATTTTGCTCAATATTTTCCAGCCACTATCATTTCATGTAGATCTGTGGGGCGCTGAATCCTGAGACCGCCATCAATGTGCTCAAAAGATAGCTGAGAAGTGCTGTCACGGTAGTGACAGGGAAGCATGACGCGACACACAACAAAACAAGGGGTACACCGAGGATGCCATAACAATGGTGGGTCCTGGCGCTAGTGAGGGTGGGGGGGAGATGTACCCTGCACTCCTAACCAGTCCCTATAGAACAGGATACCTGAGACCCTAGCAGACCCTGTAATAGCCCAGGCTAGGGAGCTGACAGGTGACGGATGCTAGCCCCACTGCTGCACTAATACAACACCAGGGGAAGGAAAGACAGACAGGGGAAACACAGACAGATGCAGTCAGCACCAGGACTGCAGCCTACACAGCAGCTTGCAAAGAGGGCTCCACCAGCTCCTTCCACCTCCAGGGGCCAAGCATCCAAATGAAATCAGAATAACCAGCACCCTCTACTAAGAATCCTGCTGGAAGAGAGAACTGACATTAACCCTTACCTCGCCAAAGGAAATACATTTAATGTAGTGAGTCTTGCATGGCAATGAAAGTCTCTCTGCATTATGAAACGGTTGACAGACTCCAGGTTTGAGTCTATTGTGACAAGCGCTCACTTATGAGAGCAGCTCCTGCCTTAGAGTGCACAGACTGTGGAGTAAGAGTGCAGTAGAAAGCCTACGAGTACTGCATCCCTAATTTCCCATGTGTGCTGGAGCAGTGCTCGCCTGTCTTCTGAGCTAGTCACTTTTATCTTTGGAACCACATTGATCTAAATGCAATTAAAGTGGCTGAAAAAGAGGGAAAAAATAGGCAATACGTTAAACATTTATTTACTACTTAATCGGCTAACAATCTGTAGATTACTATAGGCACTAAACCTAAATATTTGCACATAGGACATTAATAGCTAATGGGGTCCTAAATTCAGTTTGTGTAGGGAATATTTTTAAATCCCACATTTGCAGACTAAGGTAGGGATAACTTTTGGGTGGGATCATAAAATATTAAAAATAAATTGTATAAACCCAGCAGGAACATGCCTCAAATTCTGTGGATAATGAGCAGCCTCAGACGCTGGCTTAGCAAATATTAGCCAGAGCTTTGAGGTCTATAAAGCCCAGAATTTGTAGCAGAGATTATTTGTGGAAGCCCTATATATAGGTTGGTATTATTCTACTTGTAAACACCTTGTAATGTAACCTGATGGGACAGTTGGATGTTCTTCCACCAGGTTTGCCTGCTGAAGGCATCCTCACACTGTGTGTTTATATGAGAGCTTGGCCTGTGGTGATGAGGGGGAATGGAGTTTTATTCATAGATTTAAGCCAAGTTCGTAACTTTTACTGAACCTACAATTAACTGTTTGTACGTGTTGACTGATTCCTACAGTTTTTATGCTGTATTATGTAAGAATACTTAGACACGTAGCTGGCTGTAGTTCATGCCGACCCTTTGGAATTCAAGAAAAAAAAATATTATTCAGCTCACCCGTATATGTATCCGCTCAGTCCAGGTGGGATGCAGGATGTCCACCGGACAGGCAGGTCCGTAGAGGCAATAGCAAGGAGACAGGATGGGACTCAGCACCAATTCCAGGATAGCAAAAATATAAATCCAACGAAAAATATATAAAAATGTAGAAACTTTATTCAATGATTAAAAATCCAAGAAAAACATCATCGGTTCCATGAAAAAATCATGGCTTGACGCGTTTCGGACAGTTGGAATATAGATAAATCCTTAATCATAAGCATCCTTATGATTAAGGACTTATCTATTTATATTTTTGCTATCCTAGAATTGGTGCGGAGTCCCATCCTGTCTCCTTGCCTTTGAAATTCAAGCTTGGGTATAGCCATCTCCCACCTCTCAGGTAGTTAATTTTTTTTCTGACTAATTCCAAACCGCAGCAGTGTTACACCACTGGCCTAAAAAAAAAAAATGCAGACTTACTTTTTCAGTGTCACAAGCACAGTGGACTTACAGGGAGTCGCTAGGATTTTCCAATATAAGCGGAGGACAGCATGCTGCTAGTGTTAAAAAGGTAAAGACATCTGTGTTTCTCTTATCTGTGTGTGAGCTATTGTTTACTTATACTAAATGGTTTATTACTCTTTGATTAACATTGGAGTGACTCCTCTGCACATGCAGAGTAGACAGGCAAGCCGCTGCTGTGATTGACACCTCAGTCAATGCACAATCACTATTGAGTGACTGGTGTGGGCAGGGACAGCTTCCAGCTGGGCTACTCAATTCTGAGATAAAGGCAGAATGGCGGCACAAAGTGATCAAAGATTTCAGAATCTCTTTGCCTACAACATGCTCTCAGATAATATATGAAAAGGGTAGGGATAATTAGACCTGTCATAGTTAATATCCAAAAACACTAGACCCCATATTGGAAATACAGGAAAACAAGAGAGAGCAGGGGTTTCTACTAGTGAGGATATCGATTAATCAAAAAAAAAATGCACAGTATAACAACCTCTTGCAAATAATCCAATGAAATTTTATTAGTATACAATTACAGGCATAAGAGGAAAAAAGTTTGTTTCATAAAAATGTATATATAAAGACAATCAGGTTAATGTCAGGAAAATACCAGGAACCATAAAAAATCGGGTAGTACACATTGGGAAAAAAACTGAATAAGGGTATCAGCAAGGTAACTGTATATAAGGAGATGTTATAATAGCCATAGAAAAACACCCCAATGTCCGAGTGTGTCAGACAGTGAGGAGTTAAACTAGATCCACCTGCAGGAGAACAGTGATGCTTGAGGCTGAGGCAAAAACAAAGCTGTAAGCCGGGAGGATGAATCCAGTTTAGCCATATGTGTTAACTACCCGACGTGGCGTGCTCCGACGCGCACGTTTCGTGACCTTCCTCGGGGAGCTGCGCTACAACTGTGTAGTGTGAAGGAGTTTAAAACAAGAGCCACTGAATTTGATTGGAGCATGAGGAGTGAAACCACAATGAGCGGTGCACGTCATCGGGAACTCCCAGGGATAACGAGGGTGTGAGTCATGTCGTCACATGACACACCTCCCTCAGCCTGTACGGAGACCGTCAGAGGCACACATTAATGTGGAGTCACTGCTCATGCGCACATAGTGGCAGCCATGCTCTCTAAAGGCAAAAGTGAGGGCAAGAACGTGGAGGGGCACAGAGGGAAGGAATATCAATAAATAGAATAAATACCAAAAGATAAATGCGCATCCATTAAAGTCAACACTGCACAGATAAATATTGGAAGAATGAAACCAAATATGAAGATGTTAAACCTGTCTGAAATATGCTGCAGCCAAACCATATAGTCCTAATATGTGTGGGGCACCATCTACACAGTGAGAGACAATAGATAAAGATATATAATAATAAAATTCTTATATCCTAGACTGTCCCAGATGAACACCACACATAAAGGGGATAAATACAGATCATAGCAGAGGCTACTATGTATTAAGCAGACAGGCATTAATAATTCATATATATATATATATATAAAAGACGTAATACGATCCAAGTATATTATAGCATATCCAAGATTCCGTCAGGGATCATATCATCCAATATTGAGATGTATTTAGATGCGTAGGTGATAACACTTAGGTTTTTCCACGGTCCAAAAATCCAAATTATATAATATCCACCGATCCAAGCCTCCAATTATTGTATTTAGAAAGATAATCCGGAAGATATATATAAATATATGTAGAGAGCATAGCTAAATTAAAAATAAAAGAAAAGAGATGAGGAATTAAAAACAACAACAACACTAACACACAAATAAAATGACAGAGAGGCGGTTGTACACACTAAATTGCCACATAAACCATAAGAACTCTACCATGATGGAACACAAGTGAGCTCAATTAGAGAAAAGGGGCAAATGACAATTTTTCGTTAAGACCTTTGGGCGACATCGTGCCCAAGGTGACAATCCACCTGCATTCCAGGCGTGCCAAAGCCTGCTTAAAGTTACCACCTCTAGAACCCATATGCAACTTGTCAATACCCCTAACACGAAGGGAGGAGGCATTACAATTGTGGAATAGTTTGAAGTGTCTAGGGATGGTCCTGAGAGAGTCGAGATCATCTACATCAACTGCAGCAGTTATATCCCTAACGTGTTCGCGAATGCGAACACGTAATTGTCTTGATGTTAAACCGACATAGGATAAACCACAACCACATTTGGCTAAATAGATTACAAAATCAGTGCTGCAGGTGATGTATTTCCTGATCTCAAACTCTCTCAGGCCATCTACCGACGAAAACGATGTTGCCCTCTCAATGTTTTTACACGAGAGGCAAGACCCACAAGGAAAGCACCCCCATTTAGGTTTCCCAATATTAAATGGGAGCGGGTTTTTACATACATAATGGCTGTGAACCAAAAGATCTTTTAGGTTCCTCCCCCTTCTTGCAGTCATCAGGGGACGCTCTGACAAAGCTTTTTTAAGAGTAGGTTCGGTTGTCAGGACAGACCAATGTTTGGTTAAGATGCGTCTAATGTCCTCCCACTGATTATTAAATGTGGAAATGAACCTAATAGCTGGTTTATTGGTATTCAATTTAGGAGTTACTGAAAGGAGATCACTTCTGGGCGTGGCTCTGGCTCTGGCATAACCTGATTTAATACCTCTTGCACTATAACCCCTATCCTTAAAACGTTGGGAGAGGTCCCCTGCCTGCCTTTCAAAAAGGGTGTCTGATGAGCACACCCTTTTCATTCTGAGAAATTGACCTATGGGGACAGCCCTGATGATTGATGGTAGATGGGCCGAAGATGCATGTAACAGACTGTTCACCGACGTCTCCTTACGGAAAACGTCAGTTTGAACAGATCTGTCACATGCAATGGTGATCTTTATATCCAAAAAGTCAATTTCTTCAGAATTACTCCTGTAAGTCAACCTGATATTGCGGTCATTACAGTTCAAATTAGAAAAAAATGATTGTAGTTCAAGGTCGGTTCCCCTCCAGATGATGAACACATCGTCTATATAGCGTAACCAGCACTGCGTCTGGGTCACGGCGCAGGCGCCGTCGTCGGGAACCTCCCTCTCCCAAAGTCCGAGAAAGAGGTTTGCGTACGACGGCGCGCACGCCGCGCCCATCGCAGTGCCACGTTTCTGGAGGAAGAACCGATCCTTGAAAAGAAAAAAATTCCGCTTCAGAATGAATTCCAGGAGTTCTAATACCAGGTCTTGCAGGGGAACCTCCCAATTACTCATGCGCAAGAAGTATTTAACTGCTCGAAGGCCATGTTCATGATGGATACAGGAGTATAGGGTCTCCACATCTGCTGCAACCAAGAGTACACCAGGGTCTAAACTCAATCCGTCTATCCTTCGCAGGACGTCCGAAGTGTCTCTGACAAAGGAGGGCAGCGTTTCAACCAATGGATGTAAATAATATTCAATAAAACGACAAATGGGATCGCAAAGCCCTCCAATGCCAGAGACAATGGGACGCCCTGGGGGACAACGTGGGTTTTTGTGTATCTTGGGCAGCAGATAAAAGGTAGGTGTTATTGGAAATTTTGTGTGGAGACCCTCAAAAACATTTTTGGTAATAATGCCCTGAGCCAGGGCCACGTCCAGAATGCTGATCAACTCAAGAGAAAATTTAGTAGTGGGATTCTCGGAAAGAGGTGTATAAGCTTCCCGATCCCTTAACTGTTTGAATGCCTCCCGTTCGTACATTGATGTTGGCCACACCACCACGTTCCCTCCCTTGTCCGCAGGCTTAATTACTATCCCATCCATATTCTGTAATTCTTGGATGGCTTTTCTCTGTTTCATTGACACATTGTGTCGATTACCCTGTTTTTGAAGTTTATTAAGATCTTCCATGACCAATTTGTTGAAGATCTCAACTTGTGGACATAAGGAAAAAGGAGGAAACGTGGTGGATTTTGGTGCTACATTGGTAGGAAATTTACCTTGTGGTGGTAATGGTGTGGACTCCTCCTCCAGCTCCCTCAAAATTTCGATTGCTTCCAACTCAGCAGGTGTAAAGAGTTGATCATTCGAGTCCTTCTTAGCGTGTAATTTATGTAAAATTAATTTCCTCGAAAAGAGGTGTAAATCTTTCATGACTAAAAAAGAATCAAAATTAGAGTCAGGTGAAAAAGTAAGTCCTAATTTAAGAACCTCTACTTGAGTTTCTGTCAAGCGAAAGTCAGAGAGATTTATTACCTCTAATTCATTCCTAATTTTCTTCTCTGAAGACTGAGGAGGTGTCATTTTACGTTTATAATGCGAGCTTTTTCCCCCCCAATTCCCACCTCTTGATGAAGTATTTAATCTCTCAAAGAATTTATTAGATTTGTTCACACTAGAAAAGGACTCATCTAATGAGGATGCCGAGGAGAAGGAGCCAGAGCGGGAGTGCACACCAGGTTTCTTAAAGACACGATGTTGTTTCCACCTGTAAACATGGCCATTCTTATAGTCAAGGGTGTCCCTTTGATATTTTTTAGTTTTCACACCAATTATTTCCTTCTCCCATTTAGAGAATTCCTTTTCCATATCTGCATTTAATGATGCTAGTCTGTCTGAGGGAAGTAATTCAAGCAATTTCACCTGGATCGAGTCCAGTTCAGTCTCAACCTTACCAAGCGTTGAACTATTATGACCAATCAGGAGGTTCATATAAATTTTAGAACAGTCATTAGACGCATCTTCCCAATTTTTCTTAAACGTTAGGTCCTCAATTTCAAAGGAGGGGCACAGTTGGATACGAAGGCCCCTTGGAATTAAGCCCTTCTCCAAATAACGTTGCATAAACGTTTTGTTCCACCATAGTTTAGTCTTCTGGTTAAGCAAATATTTTAATCTATTAATAAGATGCTCAGCCGCCTCAGTGTCAGGTTTAAAAGCAGGTTCCGGATTTTCCTTAAAAACCTGGTCCATTTTTATGAGCCACGACTGTTCGCGTGCTCTAAGGTCCATTGATCCCTTGGAAACTGCTGTGAAAAACACAGAAAACAGAACATATATGAAAAGGGTAGGGATAATTAGACCTGTCATAGTTAATATCCAAAAACACTAGACCCCATATTGGAAATACAGGAAAACAAGAGAGAGCAGGGGTTTCTACTAGTGAGGATATCGATTAATCAAAAATAATGCACAGTATAACAACCTCTTGCAAATAATCCAATGAAATTTTATTAGTATACAATTACAGGCATAAGAGGAAAAAAGTTTGTTTCATAAAAATGTATATATAAAGACAATCAGGTTAATGTCAGGAAAATACCAGGAACCATAAAAAATCGGGTAGTACACATTGGGAAAAAAACTGAATAAGGGTATCAGCAAGGTAACTGTATATAAGGAGATGTTATAATAGCCATAGAAAAACACCCCAATGTCCGAGTGTGTCAGACAGTGAGGAGTTAAACTAGATCCACCTGCAGGAGAACAGTGATGCTTGAGGCTGAGGCAAAAACAAAGCTGTAAGCCGGGAGGATGAATCCAGTTTAGCCATATGTGTTAACTACCCGACGTGGCGTGCTCCGACGCGCACGTTTCGTGACCTTCCTCGGGGAGCTGCGCTACAACTGTGTAGTGTGAAGGAGTTTAAAACAAGAGCCACTGAATTTGATTGGAGCATGAGGAGTGAAACCACAATGAGCGGTGCACGTCATCGGGAACTCCCAGGGATAACGAGGGTGTGAGTCATGTCGTCACATGACACACCTCCCTCAGCCTGTACGGAGACCGTCAGAGGCACACATTAATGTGGAGTCACTGCTCATGCGCACATAGTGGCAGCCATGCTCTCTAAAGGCAAAAGTGAGGGCAAGAACGTGGAGGGGCACAGAGGGAAGGAATATCAATAAATAGAATAAATACCAAAAGATAAATGCGCATCCATTAAAGTCAACACTGCACAGATAAATATTGGAAGAATGAAACCAAATATGAAGATGTTAAACCTGTCTGAAATATGCTGCAGCCAAACCATATAGTCCTAATATGTGTGGGGCACCATCTACACAGTGAGAGACAATAGATAAAGATATATAATAATAAAATTCTTATATCCTAGACTGTCCCAGATGAACACCACACATAAAGGGGATAAATACAGATCATAGCAGAGGCTACTATGTATTAAGCAGACAGGCATTAATAATTCATATATATATATATATATATAAAAGACGTAATACGATCCAAGTATATTATAGCATATCCAAGATTCCGTCAGGGATCATATCATCCAATATTGAGATGTATTTAGATGCGTAGGTGATAACACTTAGGTTTTTCCACGGTCCAAAAATCCAAATTATATAATATCCACCGATCCAAGCCTCCAATTATTGTATTTAGAAAGATAATCCGGAAGATATATATAAATATATGTAGAGAGCATAGCTAAATTAAAAATAAAAGAAAAGAGATGAGGAATTAAAAACAACAACAACACTAACACACAAATAAAATGACAGAGAGGCGGTTGTACACACTAAATTGCCACATAAACCATAAGAACTCTACCATGATGGAACACAAGTGAGCTCAATTAGAGAAAAGGGGCAAATGACAATTTTTCGTTAAGACCTTTGGGCGACATCGTGCCCAAGGTGACAATCCACCTGCATTCCAGGCGTGCCAAAGCCTGCTTAAAGTTACCACCTCTAGAACCCATATGCAACTTGTCAATACCCCTAACACGAAGGGAGGAGGCATTACAATTGTGGAATAGTTTGAAGTGTCTAGGGATGGTCCTGAGAGAGTCGAGATCATCTACATCAACTGCAGCAGTTATATCCCTAACGTGTTCGCGAATGCGAACACGTAATTGTCTTGATGTTAAACCGACATAGGATAAACCACAACCACATTTGGCTAAATAGATTACAAAATCAGTGCTGCAGGTGATGTATTTCCTGATCTCAAACTCTCTCAGGCCATCTACCGACGAAAACGATGTTGCCCTCTCAATGTTTTTACACGAGAGGCAAGACCCACAAGGAAAGCACCCCCATTTAGGTTTCCCAATATTAAATGGGAGCGGGTTTTTACATACATAATGGCTGTGAACCAAAAGATCTTTTAGGTTCCTCCCCCTTCTTGCAGTCATCAGGGGACGCTCTGACAAAGCTTTTTTAAGAGTAGGTTCGGTTGTCAGGACAGACCAATGTTTGGTTAAGATGCGTCTAATGTCCTCCCACTGATTATTAAATGTGGAAATGAACCTAATAGCTGGTTTATTGGTATTCAATTTAGGAGTTACTGAAAGGAGATCACTTCTGGGCGTGGCTCTGGCTCTGGCATAACCTGATTTAATACCTCTTGCACTATAACCCCTATCCTTAAAACGTTGGGAGAGGTCCCCTGCCTGCCTTTCAAAAAGGGTGTCTGATGAGCACACCCTTTTCATTCTGAGAAATTGACCTATGGGGACAGCCCTGATGATTGATGGTAGATGGGCCGAAGATGCATGTAACAGACTGTTCACCGACGTCTCCTTACGGAAAACGTCAGTTTGAACAGATCTGTCACATGCAATGGTGATCTTTATATCCAAAAAGTCAATTTCTTCAGAATTACTCCTGTAAGTCAACCTGATATTGCGGTCATTACAGTTCAAATTAGAAAAAAATGATTGTAGTTCAAGGTCGGTTCCCCTCCAGATGATGAACACATCGTCTATATAGCGTAACCAGCACTGCGTCTGGGTCACGGCGCAGGCGCCGTCGTCGGGAACCTCCCTCTCCCAAAGTCCGAGAAAGAGGTTTGCGTACGACGGCGCGCACGCCGCGCCCATCGCAGTGCCACGTTTCTGGAGGAAGAACCGATCCTTGAAAAGAAAAAAATTCCGCTTCAGAATGAATTCCAGGAGTTCTAATACCAGGTCTTGCAGGGGAACCTCCCAATTACTCATGCGCAAGAAGTATTTAACTGCTCGAAGGCCATGTTCATGATGGATACAGGAGTATAGGGTCTCCACATCTGCTGCAACCAAGAGTACACCAGGGTCTAAACTCAATCCGTCTATCCTTCGCAGGACGTCCGAAGTGTCTCTGACAAAGGAGGGCAGCGTTTCAACCAATGGATGTAAATAATATTCAATAAAACGACAAATGGGATCGCAAAGCCCTCCAATGCCAGAGACAATGGGACGCCCTGGGGGACAACGTGGGTTTTTGTGTATCTTGGGCAGCAGATAAAAGGTAGGTGTTATTGGAAATTTTGTGTGGAGACCCTCAAAAACATTTTTGGTAATAATGCCCTGAGCCAGGGCCACGTCCAGAATGCTGATCAACTCAAGAGAAAATTTAGTAGTGGGATTCTCGGAAAGAGGTGTATAAGCTTCCCGATCCCTTAACTGTTTGAATGCCTCCCGTTCGTACATTGATGTTGGCCACACCACCACGTTCCCTCCCTTGTCCGCAGGCTTAATTACTATCCCATCCATATTCTGTAATTCTTGGATGGCTTTTCTCTGTTTCATTGACACATTGTGTCGATTACCCTGTTTTTGAAGTTTATTAAGATCTTCCATGACCAATTTGTTGAAGATCTCAACTTGTGGACATAAGGAAAAAGGAGGAAACGTGGTGGATTTTGGTGCTACATTGGTAGGAAATTTACCTTGTGGTGGTAATGGTGTGGACTCCTCCTCCAGCTCCCTCAAAATTTCGATTGCTTCCAACTCAGCAGGTGTAAAGAGTTGATCATTCGAGTCCTTCTTAGCGTGTAATTTATGTAAAATTAATTTCCTCGAAAAGAGGTGTAAATCTTTCATGACTAAAAAAGAATCAAAATTAGAGTCAGGTGAAAAAGTAAGTCCTAATTTAAGAACCTCTACTTGAGTTTCTGTCAAGCGAAAGTCAGAGAGATTTATTACCTCTAATTCATTCCTAATTTTCTTCTCTGAAGACTGAGGAGGTGTCATTTTACGTTTATAATGCGAGCTTTTTCCCCCCCAATTCCCACCTCTTGATGAAGTATTTAATCTCTCAAAGAATTTATTAGATTTGTTCACACTAGAAAAGGACTCATCTAATGAGGATGCCGAGGAGAAGGAGCCAGAGCGGGAGTGCACACCAGGTTTCTTAAAGACACGATGTTGTTTCCACCTGTAAACATGGCCATTCTTATAGTCAAGGGTGTCCCTTTGATATTTTTTAGTTTTCACACCAATTATTTCCTTCTCCCATTTAGAGAATTCCTTTTCCATATCTGCATTTAATGATGCTAGTCTGTCTGAGGGAAGTAATTCAAGCAATTTCACCTGGATCGAGTCCAGTTCAGTCTCAACCTTACCAAGCGTTGAACTATTATGACCAATCAGGAGGTTCATATAAATTTTAGAACAGTCATTAGACGCATCTTCCCAATTTTTCTTAAACGTTAGGTCCTCAATTTCAAAGGAGGGGCACAGTTGGATACGAAGGCCCCTTGGAATTAAGCCCTTCTCCAAATAACGTTGCATAAACGTTTTGTTCCACCATAGTTTAGTCTTCTGGTTAAGCAAATATTTTAATCTATTAATAAGATGCTCAGCCGCCTCAGTGTCAGGTTTAAAAGCAGGTTCCGGATTTTCCTTAAAAACCTGGTCCATTTTTATGAGCCACGACTGTTCGCGTGCTCTAAGGTCCATTGATCCCTTGGAAACTGCTGTGAAAAACACAGAAAACAGAACATATATGAAAAGGGTAGGGATAATTAGACCTGTCATAGTTAATATCCAAAAACACTAGACCCCATATTGGAAATACAGGAAAACAAGAGAGAGCAGGGGTTTCTACTAGTGAGGATATCGATTAATCAAAAATAATGCACAGTATAACAACCTCTTGCAAATAATCCAATGAAATTTTATTAGTATACAATTACAGGCATAAGAGGAAAAAAGTTTGTTTCATAAAAATGTATATATAAAGACAATCAGGTTAATGTCAGGAAAATACCAGGAACCATAAAAAATCGGGTAGTACACATTGGGAAAAAAACTGAATAAGGGTATCAGCAAGGTAACTGTATATAAGGAGATGTTATAATAGCCATAGAAAAACACCCCAATGTCCGAGTGTGTCAGACAGTGAGGAGTTAAACTAGATCCACCTGCAGGAGAACAGTGATGCTTGAGGCTGAGGCAAAAACAAAGCTGTAAGCCGGGAGGATGAATCCAGTTTAGCCATATGTGTTAACTACCCGACGTGGCGTGCTCCGACGCGCACGTTTCGTGACCTTCCTCGGGGAGCTGCGCTACAACTGTGTAGTGTGAAGGAGTTTAAAACAAGAGCCACTGAATTTGATTGGAGCATGAGGAGTGAAACCACAATGAGCGGTGCACGTCATCGGGAACTCCCAGGGATAACGAGGGTGTGAGTCATGTCGTCACATGACACACCTCCCTCAGCCTGTACGGAGACCGTCAGAGGCACACATTAATGTGGAGTCACTGCTCATGCGCACATAGTGGCAGCCATGCTCTCTAAAGGCAAAAGTGAGGGCAAGAACGTGGAGGGGCACAGAGGGAAGGAATATCAATAAATAGAATAAATACCAAAAGATAAATGCGCATCCATTAAAGTCAACACTGCACAGATAAATATTGGAAGAATGAAACCAAATATGAAGATGTTAAACCTGTCTGAAATATGCTGCAGCCAAACCATATAGTCCTAATATGTGTGGGGCACCATCTACACAGTGAGAGACAATAGATAAAGATATATAATAATAAAATTCTTATATCCTAGACTGTCCCAGATGAACACCACACATAAAGGGGATAAATACAGATCATAGCAGAGGCTACTATGTATTAAGCAGACAGGCATTAATAATTCATATATATATATATATATATAAAAGACGTAATACGATCCAAGTATATTATAGCATATCCAAGATTCCGTCAGGGATCATATCATCCAATATTGAGATGTATTTAGATGCGTAGGTGATAACACTTAGGTTTTTCCACGGTCCAAAAATCCAAATTATATAATATCCACCGATCCAAGCCTCCAATTATTGTATTTAGAAAGATAATCCGGAAGATATATATAAATATATGTAGAGAGCATAGCTAAATTAAAAATAAAAGAAAAGAGATGAGGAATTAAAAACAACAACAACACTAACACACAAATAAAATGACAGAGAGGCGGTTGTACACACTAAATTGCCACATAAACCATAAGAACTCTACCATGATGGAACACAAGTGAGCTCAATTAGAGAAAAGGGGCAAATGACAATTTTTCGTTAAGACCTTTGGGCGACATCGTGCCCAAGGTGACAATCCACCTGCATTCCAGGCGTGCCAAAGCCTGCTTAAAGTTACCACCTCTAGAACCCATATGCAACTTGTCAATACCCCTAACACGAAGGGAGGAGGCATTACAATTGTGGAATAGTTTGAAGTGTCTAGGGATGGTCCTGAGAGAGTCGAGATCATCTACATCAACTGCAGCAGTTATATCCCTAACGTGTTCGCGAATGCGAACACGTAATTGTCTTGATGTTAAACCGACATAGGATAAACCACAACCACATTTGGCTAAATAGATTACAAAATCAGTGCTGCAGGTGATGTATTGCCTGATCTCAAACTCTCTCAGGCCATCTACCGACGAAAACGATGTTGCCCTCTCAATGTTTTTACACGAGAGGCAAGACCCACAAGGAAAGCACCCCCATTTAGGTTTCCCAATATTAAATGGGAGCGGGTTTTTACATACATAATGGCTGTGAACCAAAAGATCTTTTAGGTTCCTCCCCCTTCTTGCAGTCATCAGGGGACGCTCTGACAAAGCTTTTTTAAGAGTAGGTTCGGTTGTCAGGACAGACCAATGTTTGGTTAAGATGCGTCTAATGTCCTCCCACTGATTATTAAATGTGGAAATGAACCTAATAGCTGGTTTATTGGTATTCAATTTAGGAGTTACTGAAAGGAGATCACTTCTGGGCGTGGCTCTGGCTCTGGCATAACCTGATTTAATACCTCTTGCACTATAACCCCTATCCTTAAAACGTTGGGAGAGGTCCCCTGCCTGCCTTTCAAAAAGGGTGTCTGATGAGCACACCCTTTTCATTCTGAGAAATTGACCTATGGGGACAGCCCTGATGATTGATGGTAGATGGGCCGATGCTCTCAGATAATGTAGCAAAGACCTGGTGACAGATTCCCTTTAAAATAGGTGGCTATGATTAGGAGATAATCTTGCTTAAGCCATCCCAGATAGCCTAACGAAGCTTGTAAGTTCTGGTACTATGTGCACACTTAGCGTTTGTACCTGCGTTTCCGCAGCGTTTTGAACTGCAGCGTTTTAATGCTAAAAGGCAGGCGTTTTGATTTTCAAGCAAAGTCTATGGGAAATGGGGCTTTCTTGTGCGCACAATGCTGTTAAAAATGCAACGTTTTAGTTGCAGAAAAGTTTGCAAAAACTCTGCGTTTAAAGAAGCAGCATGTCAAGTGTTTTTGCCATTTTGGCAGCGTTTTGCTAACATTAGAGTCAATGAGAAGTTGCAAAACGCAATTTACTTCAAAATTCTAGCGTTTAACATGCTTTTTTGATGCAGAAAGCATGCTTTTTGGACCAATTAAATGCATGCGTTTTTGACAAAATATTAAAGGCATGATATGTCCCTTTACACACACACACACACACATGGTCCGACAATTAAATGTATGAAAATAAATAAATGTAATTTTATGCATAAATATTAGCACACAGTTATCATTTTAATAAAATAAGCCATTTTTATGATTTTAATATATATATTTGTAATTTTTTTTTGTTTATATGTTTAAACTTTATTTAGCAGTGTATTTGTAGTCAAAACGCATCTGTTTTTAAGCAGTGAAAAAGCATGTAAATCGCGGTAAAAACGCGGCTAAGACACGGTAAAAACGCAAGCGTATTTTTAGCATTTTTGTGGTCAAAACCAAATTTGACAGACAATTTCTGCCAGAGAATGCGTTTAGAACTGCAACTACCTTGACGCAATGTGCGCACATAGCCTAAGGAAAAAAAACTACCCCATCACTGGGCATCCGAAACCCCACCATCCGCACAGACTATTGTTGATCCTGATCTTTGGGGATCTGAAGGACCCCAATGTGAAAGGAGTTGTGGTTGAACATGCTCACTTGCCACTCCATTCATAAATTATTTTTTTTTTTTTTTTGCGGGGAAGGGTTCACTTACCACTGACCAAGTGCAATGCTCGGCTATGTCCGGTGGTCTCACTAAGAATGAATGGAGCTAGGGTGTGCGTGATACCACCGTTCTAGTCACACACAAAAAAAATCTTCAGAGCCCTAATCTCAGAATTGGTAATGGTCAAAGAAGTTGGATCCCCAGTGATCAGGAAGTTACCGTAACTGCCAAACTTGAGAGTATCCCTCTAAGGCCCCCTTCACAGGTCAATGAAAAACACTGACGTTCTTCACTGACGTGTAAAACACGCACATGTCCCTTCGTGTTCTGTGATTCACGGCACACATGGGTTGTCCATGTGCGATCCGTGATTGCAAATGGACATTACTCATCTGCCTTCACTACTTCTGTCTATGGTGCTGAACTTCTCGGCTCTGCAGCGTCCGCCCACCGCTCTCTGCAGCTACCTCCGGGTCGGCTGTTCCTGCTTTCATGAATATTCATGAGCCGGGCAGGAGCTGCAGAGAGCGGAGGCTGCACATCAAATTGCTGGAAAGGTGAGTTGAAAATGTTTATTATCTGATATGTCAGTGTTTTTCTGGTACGTGTTTCACAGATCACACACGGGTCACACCATAGTGTGGTCCGTGGGTCATCAGTGATCCCAAAAAAAAACTGACTTGGCTCCGTGCAGAATCACGGACACGGGTGTACGCTGCACGGAGACACGTTCAGTGAAAAATCACTGATGTGTGAGAAGACCATTGATTATAATGGGTCTGCGTATGTCAGGGATTCTGGTACGTACAAAAAAAGCACATACGTACCAGAATCACTGCTCAGTTCTAATCACTTTTTAAGGCTGAGTTCACATGTCCAGTAATCATCCATTAGAATGATCCTGCGGATATCCATTGGGGAAAAAAGGTGTGCAATCACAACTTTTTTTTTTTTTTTTGTCCATTGTTCAATAACTGATGTCTGCCAGATCCGTTTTCTTAAACGTGGAATCTATGGATCTGTTAACGAATTGCTATTTGGCCATACGTTATTCTAGCATTTGTACTGGATCCATTTTTTTTTTTTTTTTGTTCTTACAGGATCCATTTCAAATGGAAGATTAATCGCAATCCGTTAACAGATCTGTTCTCCATAGACTCCAATGTTAAAATAACAGATCTGGCAGACATCAGTTATTTAACAATGGACCAAAGTTGTGTTTGCAGAACTTTTTTTTTCGCAAGGGATCTCTGCAGGAGCCGTTCTAACTGATGATTATGTGCCGCCCCCGTTCCAGCAGCCGGCGCTGCTTGGGTCCGGGCTTGCTGGGGTGGTGGCTCGAGGGTCTCCGGACCCAGGGGTCTCGCGAACACGCCGAATAAATGAAGGGATGTAAATGTGCGGGCTAGGCCGTAGTAAGTTCGTGACGCCACCCACGGTGCGTGGTGAGGTGGGGCACCACCGCTGCTGTTGTAGGGCACCCGGCGGAGATGTTGTGCAGCCAGTTGTTAACCCCTCCGTGGGTAGGGATGGTGGCCCCAGGACCCGGTGTCTCTGTTCAGGGGATAGCGACTGCAGGGAGTATTGGCGTACTCACAGTTAATAAACCATACAAGTCTCTGGTAAACCAAGTTGATGGTGGCCGGTGCCGCGGCCGGTTGCATTCCGGTCCCCCACCCGGCTGGTGGTCTCTATCCTTTTCTCTGCACTGTTTTGTGTAAGGTGGACTTCCTAGCGTGAAACTCGGGAGTCCACTCCCGGCTGGATGTGGCCTAGGGAGCCATGCCCGCAGATGCTGGCCCGTGGGATCTATGGGCTCTGGCGGTGACCTTTTATCCCTATCGGTGGGCTGTTGTCTTCTACGAGGGACTTTGGGTGGGACAGAACCTCTAGTCCTGGCCTCAATCGGTGAATTAACCAGTCCGCTTGTTTCCGATTCTGGCTTCAGGGTCCGAGTACCCCCCCCTTCCCCTTTGTGCTACGGTTTCCGAGTCGGTTCCCCGTGTCTGTACCAGCGGGCTACAACCCTGTCCCGGTCCACCTCGGTTCTGCCAAGCCGTCTTCCCACCTCCTGCTGAGGGAGACCACCGTCTGCCTCCTAGCCAATGGCACCAGGGCTCCTACCCTGGTATCGTTCAACTTGAACTTTCCTGCTGGAGCTACCCTTAGCTCCAGCCCACACTCCTCTCCAAACTAAACTACAAAGCTTAACTGCCTGTTTTCCTGCCCTGGGCTGTCTGGACCCCTGGGTGGGCATGTCCCAACCGCCTGGTCACACCCACTGGTGTGTCTATCTTTCCCTAAGGGGGGGTGACTAGGGTTTCTGGTTGGCTGTGTGTTTCCTAGTGGGGGAAGGTGTTAGGCCCCCGCATAGGGCGTCACAATTACAGGACATGTGAACTCCTACTAAGGGTGCGCTCACACGAGCTTATGACTCGGACGAGTGGAATGCGAGAAAATCTCGCATTGCACTTGGACCAATGTTATTCAATGAGGGAAAGCAGATGATGAGTTTTTTTTTTTTTGTTTTTTTTTTTTTCTCATCCAGATTCTGGATGAGTGAAAAGTCGCAGCATGCTGTGATTGTCAGCGAGAGACGTGTCACTCGCATCCATACAAGTGTATGGGTGCGAGTGAAACATCAGACTGCACTCGGATGACATCCGAGTGCAGTGCGATAATCTCACCAACTGACAATGGAGGAGATGGGAGAAAATAATCCCACCCTCTCCTCCACAGCTGTGATCCAATCCCAGGATAGGATCACAGTTGCATGACACTCGGCTCACACTGGCAGCACAGTGGGAGGAGAGGGTCATTAGCATATCACATCCAATGCACTCACATTGGATGCCATATGATCGTGTGAATCCAGTCTAAAAATACTGTTTTGGTTTTTTTTTTTTGGGGGGGGGTTTGAATATGCCAGCAAAATAATTGCATATGCCATTTTATATGTTGCTTATAGATATTCTGGTTTTATATTGAAGTGTGGTCTAGATTGCTACGTAATCATAACAGATTTGCTGTTTAGAAGTTTGACAGCTGGATGACTACTGCTGTGGAGCCTATAGCTGTGGCCATTTCCAAATACTCTAAACAAAACTTAATATTTTATTGAACATTCATGAGTTTATTTACATAGTGATTGTGTATACATAATATATAATGTATTTTTTTACAGGGAAATATTCCTTATTTTTTAGCTTTTTATATTCTGCCCTAAGCATAGAAAATGAATCCACATCAGTCTTGGCGCTCTTATTTGGATAATCAAAATAGTCTCCATGCAATTTATAGACCATCGGTTTTCCAGAATGAATTGTGGGAAATTGAACAAGTAGTAGCAGTAGTGTAGCAATAAGTGGAGAGCCAGATTTTGGCCACCCCTGAGACATCTTGCATTTATGTAAACAGAGGCACTCTTGTGTGTCATGTAACCATACAAATATACACGGACAGCTCCTTTGGCAGAGACCATAAGACACAAGTGCAAATAAAGCACAGCTGACTGCTCGGAGACATTACAGCCCTACATAATCTACAGAGTAAATGCATTTGGATAAAATTTGATTTGTGTTCGAAAGCTTTATTGCTCAATAAACTGAGGAATAATGAAAAATACAAAATAAGCTGAAAACCAAGAGAGGCAAACCACCAAGAGAACTGCAACTTATTACACGATATGCTGTAATAATGGAAAAATGGCTAGAATAACAAATAACGTCATAACTGGAGTTAGGGCTTCAATAACCAATGGATAAGCCTAACCTATAGAGTCACACATATAGAAGGGCTTTGATATCTATCATAACTGACTCAATAGATGACCAAAGACAACCATGGGTACAGGATTGGTGCTAGCAATAATGGTACGTGAAGCAACTGTTGTGCGCATTGCACTCGCTGGGTGTCGTGATGGCGTTGGACTCCGTTCGCACTTCAGAGTGCGACAGCAGCCTGGGATTCCTCAGTTGTATAGTCTGTCATGAGCGTCGGCTGAGTCTGGCTGTGCCACTTTCCAGTTCAGCGGAAGTTAATTCCTGCTGGGAGCTCAGGCTGGTGATTACCATCCTCAGCTGCCTGCACCCTTTATAAGGTTCTGGATTCTGAGGCTGAGTGCCGGAAATAGCTTCTGCTTCCTCGTTTCCTGTTCTGTGGTGGTCTACAAGTTGTGGTTCTGCGTGGTGTGTGAGTTCTCCAGTTGTGTATTTATTCCCCCCCCCCCCGTTTACATCTCCCCAAATCACACTGTCCCTCCTTTTGTGTTTGAGTGCAGTGTGCACAAAATTCGTTTACCTCTTTGTTTTGTCTTTTTGTGGGGTTTTGGTTTACTGGGTTTCCGGCCCACTCCCAGGGTGGGACGGAGTAGTATCAGGGTCTGGAAAGGAAACAGGGCCACACTGGGGGCTTGAACCTGGCTACCATCAAGCCCACCTTCGAGATAAGACAGCGCAGGGGCCCCAGTCTTAGGGTCAGCCTAGGAGCCCCTGTTCCATCTGTACATACCCCATGACAGCAATAGAAAATCTGTCCAATCAGTATAAAGAGGCCATAGAGATTTATTTTATGCAGTTGGTTGCCTGAGACTGTAGCTGGACATATGACTCTTGGACATTTTCTCCTGTTTCTAAAAGTTATTCTGAATGGGTTGATGGTAGGATAATCTTATTCTATACTCTTTGCTGGACCGGCACAACTACTCCATACTTGCTACTGTGTGACTTGCTGATCGTGGGGCTATTCAGAGTCTAAAGGGGCCTCACATGACCGCTGGAGTTGTCACATTCTCTCCGAGTGGAAGAACCCATCTCAGATAGAATATGATGCCTACAGCTGGCCAGAGGCCACTGCTTGGCTGTAATGGTGACAGGACCCCTCGCCTCGAGACCTGTAGGGGACATGGTAGCAAGTACAGAGGAGCAACATTGGACCATGAGGTAAGTAAAGAACCTTTTTTTTTTGTTTTTTTTTTTTTTAACTCTTTTGCCTCACTCTAGTCCCATTTAGAATAGCTTTTCTAGTAGGGGGAACCCTTCTAAGCTGCATGGGCTTTATCAATAGTCACTGGCGCATTATACAATAGCTCTGTTCATGAGGCCTAAGGGCCAAAGTTATCATTCTGAGTTCTTTGTGTGGCATTCACATTATGTAAATATTGTGATTTCAATGCATGGCTTATAGGGGAGAGTACAGTTCTGTATTTCCAGGAACATAGGGACCTTACAGCTTTGTAATATAACTGTTTTGAAGGTATATACTGTAGCACTTTAGACCTATTTAATTCTACCCATTGACATTCTATCACACTATGCATTTCTTTGGCTGTCCATGTTTGAGTAATCGATTTGCCCTTTGTTTTAGGAAGAAGCCCGGTATGTTTCTAGCCCCTTAGCAATGTTAACTGCTGCCTGCAACAAGTTCGGAGGCTCAAGCCCTATTCGAGATCCTACGCCATCATTAAAAGGAAAGAAGCCCTACAGTCCAAGTAACGACTTTAGTGCCACAAAACTGATGGGAGACGGATATTCTTCTACATATTTAGGAGGAAGTAATTTGATGACACCATGTGGGACACCACCTGCTCCTTCAAGCTACGCAAGTGATTATGGGTCATTCCCTCATTCTTTTTCCAGTTCCACAGGATGTCAAGAGCCCAAAACTCTGTCAACAGCAGACTGTGTTCCAGGGGTGTATACATCTCTAGATGTAGGACATCCTTACAGTTCTTGGTATAAAACTGGAATTCATCACCCATCAATCTCTGGTTCACCACCTGGCACAGGAGGATCATGGTGGGATATGCATCCAAATAGTAATTGGCTGGGCAACCAGTCACAAACAGAAGGGCTGACTGCATCTGTGCCACCTGTGACAAGTCCTGCAGGCATGAGCAATCAGTATAGCTCTGAATATACCACTCTGACACCTGCATCCTATCCTCCTGTGGGATTTCCATCTATATCACCTTCATCAAGTCCTTCTCCATCTGCACATCTGCTCTCACCATCTCAACACTCTTTGGGTCCTGATATGTATAAGCCAAAACTTCTGACAGGTGGCCCATTGCTTGAGGCACCAGGGCAATTAAAGCCCCAAAGAGCATCATCATATGGGAATAATGGACGTCCATCATGTGACTGTCCAAACTGCCAGGAGCTTGAAAGGTTAGGAGCTTCAGCAGCAAGCCTGAAGAGGAAGCCTGTGCACAGCTGCCATATTCCAGGCTGTGGTAAAGTGTATGGTAAAGCATCACATCTCAAGGCTCACCTTCGGTGGCACACTGGAGAAAGACCCTTTGTCTGCAACTGGCTGTTCTGTGGCAAGAGATTCACACGCAGTGACGAGCTTGAACGCCATGTGCGCACCCACACTCGTGAGAAGAAATTCACATGTCCTCTCTGTGCTAAAAGATTTACACGCAGTGACCATCTTAGTAAGCACCAGCGCAGCCATGTTGAGCAAAATGGTACAAAAGAAGGAACCATTCATGGAGATGGTGGAGGAGCAACAGTAGACACCCCTGGAGACGAAGGATCTGGAGCAACTGAAGCATCACCTGCTGGTTGTAGCCAAGAAAGAGCATCTAGTAGTCCAGGGCAGGGTGGATTACTAGAAATATGAAGAGAATAACTAAAATAGCTCTTAAGGAACTGGTGCTTTAGAAAAATTCCTAGAGCTGTTGATGTTGTACAGTGCAATCTGCTCCACCATAATGAAGAACCATTAACAAGTAACAGTCATTTTTATTTCATAAATCAATAGTACACATAAAAATAAGCAACTTTGTAATATATCTTCTCAAAGAAATGTGCTTTCTCTTCCTGGACTAATCTTTTACTCTCAATTCGGAGGTAAAATCCATATTCAATGAAGATAAATTTTTCATTAGTGGCATAGAGTGGACAGTTGGTGCTTATAACATTCTATGGAGAGGGAGGAGCTAAAGACTAACAGAGATTCTGCTGCAAGGTCTCCTGAATAGACAGTTACCTAAAATACTGCACTAGGGCTTAGCAACCTGTTGTGGAGTAATAACCCATGTCAAAGCAGACAAGTGACGTCCAATTTATTATAGTCCTCTGTAAATGTAATCAACCAAAGTGAATCCTCCATACCATAGATGTGACACAAAATCTAATGAACTTCTAAATTTTCAGCTTTCCGTTCCTTTCAACAGCCATATTGATTTTATACTTTGATATGGGATTTTGACCTCACTTTTCTCTGTAGAAGTTTTTTATGAAGAAGGTGTTGGTCTACGTCTTGAAGATCATGGAGGTCCCCGAGATCGGTTTCTAAGCCCCATATTTCCTGTTGCCTCCAGGATTTTCTTTGGTGTGCTTTCTTTCCACATTCAGGCCTAGGCCTGGCACCAAGTATGACAGTGTAGCAATGTCCCCCTAGGTTTTTAGATGCCGAATTGAGATAGATTCCATTTTGATATATCAGCCTCACCTGAAGACTTTACATTTCTGAAGATAAGGTCAAACAAAACAAAATGGAGATATTGCCTCTTGCCTTATAAGAGTCCCACTATTTTTATGCTGCACTATGAAATCCTAAGATCCGATCGCTCACAATGGATAATATAAAACTTTTTCTGTATTTCAGGGATCGTGGCCTGTAACTACAAGGGCAGCTGTTATATATATTTATGCTATAGGCAGATATCCTATATTGTCACTTGGTGCTACTTCATGAGTTTTTTCATAGTCCCTGGTAAGACAGATGGAAGCTGGTGTTTATGTAATGAATTCTCATGTAGCAGGTAATAAGTGTTACAACTGTTTTCCAGCCTATGGTTAAAGAGGTTGTCCGGGACTTTAAGGGTGCGTTCTCACGATCATGACCGGTTGCGTCCTGGATGCGGCAAGCCCTGATCTGCAGGGTTGCGAGTCTCCTCTGCAGGAGACCACAGTGGCGCGTACCCATGATCCGGGCTTGGGCAGTTACAGTATCTCTCTTCTGTTCTCCCTGCGGAGAACGCTTGCGGCTCAGCAGTAATAAATTGCTTGTGGCTTGGAAAGCTGGTGTGCAGGTCAGTTTACACTGTGGGTAGTACACGCAAGGTAGCATGGGATTTCTATAAATCCCATCCACTGTGCTTGTACTGTACATCACAGCATTTTGGACGCAGCTGAATCATGCTACGTCCAAAACGCTGTAAACCCTGATCGTGAGCATGCACCCCAACATTGATGACCTGTCTTTTAGATAGATCATCAATGCCTGATCGATAGGGATGTGACACCAAACACACCCGCCAATCAGCTCTTCCTGGTGCCGCCGGAAAACGGAACTACTCAGTTTCAAAGTTGAACAGTAGAGCTCCGGCGAAGGAATTGTGGCCCCAACCAGGTACTGCACATTCTCTTCCCCCTTCGTTTTATTGATTTGAATAGGGGGCAGATATGCAATTCCCAGTTGTGGCCACTATACAGTTGACAGAGCTGTACTGGTCCACTTTGCAACGGAGTTCCATCCAGCGGCATCGAGAAAAGCTGATCAGCATGGTTGCTGGGAGTCGCACAACCACCGATCAGATATTGATGATCTATCCTAAGGATAAGGTGACGTGTTAATGGCCGAGCACTTTTGCAGGTAAAATTGCTGTTTTATTTGCAAATTTGTGTGGTCAGTTAACAATCCGCTCATAAAAAAGCAACTTCATCCTACAGCCGTTGTCATTTGAGCTACAGCTTATATACAGGTGTGGCAGTATTTTGAGAAGACTGCAGACAAGTTTTTCTGTTCCTAGAGACTTGTTTTAATTTTTTATTTTTATTTTTTCTGTAGATTTTTCCTATGAACTCTATTCTTGACAGTGTTGCCTTGTGAAACAAATGCAATATATTGTATTAGTAATGATCTAATTTAATGTTAATATAATGTTCCTTTTTTAAATTAATTGTACTTGTAAATATGTTAACTAATGTGCATTTTGTATTCCATTGACCCGCACATGTCTGAAGTGCCTTACAATGAACATGCATGAAGCTAAATGAAGTAATTCAGATGTGAATGGAGGTACTCCCTGCAGCCGTTACCATTTCGGGCCCCTCTTGGCCATAAATGAATCATATATGCTATTGAAATGCACTTTGAGATCTTTTAAATTTGCACTCAGTATTGTTCACCTACCCATCCCAGAGATGTACATTGTGGACTTTATAATAGGTAAATGCCCACGTTATAACCATATTACTCATGTATCTAAAGCCAAAGGGACCAACAACATTGTGTAGTATGTAAGCAAAAGAAACTAGACAATAAAATTGCAAATGTGTTTTTATTGACTTAACGTCTATGGCTTCTGAATTTTATTTATTAGATTTTTTTTTTTATTTTTTTTTCTTTTGCTTCAATAAAATTAATAAATATTGTGATTGTGTGGGTTTTTTTTTTGTTTTGTTTTTTTTAAAAGTTTAAACTTTTTTTGAACAATGAAAAAAACATATACTGTAGATTGCTTTCATGTCAAAATATCTTCATGCAAGCCCATACTATGTATTTGGTGACCACGTGGAGGAACGAGATGTCCAGCGACAACGTCCAGGTAAAAAAATTGAAAAATTTTAAAATGTCAAGACATGACAAAAAATAGGATTAAAATATCCGGGAATCATCCATATCATGTCCTTTGATCGGTCAAGATCTTAATCATAGCAACTATTGGGCAAATTATGATTAAGAACACTGATCGCAACGCATAATATGGATGATTCCCGTGTATTACTATTATATTGTGTATGGCAGAATTTTAAAGCGGTCTGGCAAGTGTACAGTACCTTATAGTGTACAGAAGAAGAGTGTATTCTAAGCATAGATTATGTTGATGTTGTGCCACATATCTGTGGTGGAAGCACAACTAAGCATAGCAGAGCTGTGCTGGAAACCTGTGCTATTTTACACATTTATCTGTTCTCTGGCTTCCTGCACATCTGAGTCGGGAGCACACGAGAGCTGTGGGAGCAGTCTATAACAGTGATAAAAAGCAGTGTGCCGCTCAGAAATTAAGTTTTAGCAGTGTAAGAATAGGACCTATTGATGGGCAGTCCGTCTTTTTGGTGACTGTGCCGCCACTGCAGCGGTCGAACCGCTCGGATCCGGTGGTGATTACTTGTGGCTCGAGGGTCTCTGGAACCGGGGGCTAGGGGGCCACTCTCAAATGTGAAAAGGGAGAATTATTTACAGGGGGTAGCTAGTTCGTGACGCCACCCGTAGTGTGCGGTAGCTGAGAGTACCGCCTCTGCCGATGGGAGTACCCGGGGTGATGGAATGGGGGCACCTAGATGACTTTCCCTCCACGGGTAGGGAAGGCAACGGGACTCTGGATGGTGGGGTGCAGGGGAGCGCAGGTTCGCTGAAAGCAGGGGATGATCAGGTACTCACTCAGATAGAAAGCAGATTCTGACAACGAGGTAAACCAAGTCTCTGGGAACCGCTGCCCTCTTGGGGGAGCCCGTCCGGGTATCCGTCTCCTACAGTACCGCCTGATGGTCCGGAACCTGCCTCCATGCACAAATTTAGAAGTGTCCAAGTGGCCCGTAAGCATAAAGCTGCCCGGGCCCCGTTCCCACTGTTTGTGTAAAGGAGCTGTGCTTTTAAGAGCTCACGCTTGGGATTTCAGTGGTCTGCTTAGGTTGGAAAGCCCTATCCCGTTGCGCTAGTGCCCCTGATCTCTGAGATTCGTGGGGAAAGTCCATAAAGTCACTATCCTCCGCAGGTTAATTGCCGGGTTGCTTGAAGCTACTCCCCGACCTAGGGTCCAGTACCCTGCCGTGCTTTCGGTCCTGGACTGGCTATTGTACTTGAGCTACCGACCATCCGCCAAGACTAAGTCGAGGTACCCAGTCCCAATATCCTGCGCCTCCAACTCCTCCTGGTTCAGACCACCGTCTGCAACCCAATCTTTTACTCCCCGGGAGCCACACGCTCCCCCTAGCTCCCCACTGCTCGAGGGCTACCACAGAACTCACTTATCACCTCCCACCCGTCTGCCTGACCCCTAGGTGGACGGCCCTATTCCAGCTTAGCAGCCTACTGGTGTGCCTGACAGGGTGTGGTGTGAAGTGTGATTGGGATTTTTGTATGCTGATGGAGGCAGTACTGTAAGTTAGGAACCCAGAACCAAGAGGGGTTGAGTCCTGCACTAAGAGTAAAGAGCGTGCTGTACCCTATGATGCCCTGACTAGTCCAGGGGTGTCACATGACCTAGCTAGTTTGGTTAAGTTAACCAAAAGAGCCAACTCTTTTGGATCTCAAACGATTCCCTATTATGTGTTCTTGTTGCAGTTGAAGCCCCTGTTGATTTGCAGTAAGCCTGTTACAGAACACTTTTGAAGTGGGTGGGCTTTTGATTTTATTGGCAGCCAGACTGTCTTTTTATCCACATTGACAGCCATTAATAAAGTGTAAATGGCTCTCGGTGGGTAGCTGGCTCATTGATGAATGATGATGAGTAGAGCTAAGCGGACCCATTGAAGTTCGGTTTCACGGCTTCATCTAGACTTTAGATAAAGTTTGGTTAGGGACCTGGACTTGACCTGAACCCCAATTGAAGTCTTCTCACAGTTCGGGTCTCTGTCCCCATGCAGCCAGCCATAGACAGATCACTTCCATGGATGGGGTTTGTCCACTTTTTTTTTTCTCTTTTGCTGCACACTACAGTTGATCACACTGTCCCTGTCAATGTGAGCTGTTCAAACACTTCAAGTGGCTTGCACTGGGCTGAGCACAGAGCGTACCTGAGCACAGCGATGCTCGGGCAACTGGTGTTCAATATGTTAAGCATCCGAACTTCGAGTCCTAACACTTTTTTTTTTTTTTTGTAAAGTCCATGTTTTGGTACAAACCCCGAACCTCATGTTCATTCATCTCTAACAATGACCCATCATTAAAAGGACTGCTCATTTAGCTATTATTTCCCCAAAAATTAGACCATTTTTTTTCCCTGGAAAATGTGCTAGGGCTTATTTTCAGGGTAGGGCTTATTCACGGGGAAACATGGGGGTAAGTTTACCCCTCAAAAAAAGCAGATCCCATTTCCCAGGAGAGTCATACTTAGGCCGGGGCCACACACACAGATCTACTGCGATGCTCATATGACACTCGGCTCACAATGGCAGCACAGCAGGAGCCGAGTGTCACTGCGACTTAGGTCCGATCATGCGATCGGACCTCAGCTGCGGAGGGCGGGCCGGCGCTGTGGAGGAGAGGGAGGGATTTATCTTCCTCTCTCCTTCGTTGCCGGTTATTGCCATTGTCGCTCTGCACTTGCATTACACTGGTGTAATGCGAGTACAGTGCGATTTTTCTCTTGCCCCATAGACTTGAATGGATGTGAGAGAAACCTGGATCGCATTACAGTCGCAGCATGCTGCGATTGTTTCTCGGTCCGATTAGGGCTGAGAAAATAATCGCTCATGGGCTAATATTGGTCCGAGTGGAATGTGATGTTTAATCGCATCCCACTTGCTCCGATTTTCACGTCGTGTGTCTTAGGCCTTATTAGACCCTGGGCATCTGCATGGCTTCCAGGTCCTCCAGCAATCTTTGGCGAGTGCTCCCAGCAAGTATGCTGCACGCCATGCTCCCCTGCTTCTGGCCGACACTCACACATATCAGATCACACAAACAGACACTCACACACACACACACACACACACCTGCGACTGGAATGCATAGCTATGTTCAATCCGCAGGTCCTCGCGTGCCACTGCACTACGTCCTAGGGCCTGTTGCCGGCCAGAAGCAAACTGTATCGCTGGATGTGGTGAGTGTGGGTGTGCGTTCCGCTGCCGGTCCTCCTGTTCGGTGTCTGGTGATTGATTGCGGGGTCTTCTTTCTTCTCTTTTGGGGGGTACTTTCTATGATGAAGTGTCCGGCAGTAGCTACATGGACACTTCATTATTGAGGTTCTGCTATGGTTTATTTTCGGGGTAGGGCTTATATTTAAGCCTTACGTTGAGAATGCTGAAAACTCCTGCTAGGGCTTATTTTCAGGGAAACACAATATTTAAAGCTTGATGCACAGAGGGAAGATGGAAATGGAAAAGTCCCAAAGGTATGAGGAAGAATCTTTATATTGAGCTTGGTCTGTATATTAAAAATAAGTATGCAGTTACTGTGTTTTGTGAAAAATATGTAATTGTGAGTAACCCTTTAAGTTTGGCCCAACAGTCTGAAATAATACAGCTGTCTAAACCTAGCCTTAAAGTGCTGGTCATAGCCTCTTCTCAAGGTCACCTCTCTGGCCAGCAGTGCCCTTAACTAGCTTTGGCAATTTGCAAACTCTAGGCCTACTCTTTAGTTATCCTGTTAATGTCTCTCACCTACTCTTCTCCAACTGTCTGTGGTATGGCAATTACTTATGGGCAGTCCGGTTCTTTTGGGTGATCCAGCTCCCTTTGCTCCACTCTCAAAAAAGAGCCAAAACTTATGGATGCTAAATGGAGCCCTTTTAAATATGTATTCACCCCAGGTGAACAGATATTTAACATAATGTCAATTCGTCCAGAAACCCACTCACCCACTGCCAAATTCCCACCCACTTGCAACAGGCCAATTAAATCGTACGGGTGGGGTTTTGTTCAGGTGAGTGATGTTTTGTCCGCCGAACACCGGAATTTTAAGCTCAGTGAGAGCCATTAACAGAATTTAATGGCTCTCACTTAGGGGCCAGCTCCTGTCATTCACTGCAATGAGCTGTCACGGGCTGTGAGGGGATAATAGGGCACTGGGACTCCTAGACTGGCCCTCATACTAGAGGGCCACAGCTGTCCCTATTCTCAGAGATATTTCTAATGGTGACGATGTCTGGGCCTCCTTCCTTGCCCTGCTCCTGGCCAGACCTGATCTAATACCCCCTCTCCCCCACTCCAAGGGAGAACTGGAACAGGAGAGTTATAACCCACAGATATGGACAAATTTTGGATGGCTAAAACTCTATTACACAGCACGATTACACAGAATAAACAGACAACAAATGAAATGGAGGAAAATGAAGAGTATTAAGGAAATAACCAGACAACAGGAGCAATTCCACAACACATCAAGCAACACACACTAAGGGTGCTCTCACACTTCCGGCTTTTCACCGGTTTGCCGGTTCCGGCGCATGCCAATACCGTGTATACAGTACCGTGGCAGCGCTGTTACTTCCGGGTCACATGCTCCAATCACATGACAGCATGTGACCGGAGCTTGTCGCGTTGCCGCTGTACTGTATACACTGTACTGGTGTGCGCCGGAACCGGCAAACCGGCGAAAAGCCGGATGTGTGAGAGCGCCCTAAATCACCAATTACCGCAACACAACAGCACACAAACCGTTTTAGCAAAACCTATAGTCAGCATGGCAAGACAGATTCCACCATCTTGAAAAGGCGGGGAGTAACTGTGATAGGTCTCCTGCAACATGTGTTTAAAAAGGTGACTAGCAGAAATTAAAGAGAACCTGTCAGGTCCAATATGCACCCAGAACCATGAGCAGTTCTGGGTGCATATTGCTAATCCCTGCCTAACCGTCTCTGTATATGCGCCGCCCCCGCGTCAGCAGCCGAGCTGCTTGGATCCGGATCCGCGGTGGCTTGTGGGGTGTCCGGACTCGGGGGTTGTGTGGCCACTCAAAGAGAGCATTTACAGAGGATGGTGTATTTACAGTTCATGATGCCACCTGTGGTGCGTGGTAAGATGGAGTACCACCACTGCCGCTGGGAGTACCCGGGAGCAATGAAGTGGGCAGCTGGGTGTTTAACCCCTCCACGGGTAGGGGGGATGTGCCGGGACTCGGTGATGGTGTTGGGGGTGCCGTTGGGGGTGAAAGGGTCACTTGTGTACTCACTCAGTCCATAGAGCTGACACTGACAACTTAGTAAACCAAAGTTCTGGACACCGCTGCCGCTGAGGGGAGCTAGTTCGGGTCCCGTCCCCGATGGTGTTGCCTGATGATCCGTGACCTTTCCCTTGGCAACTTGTTCTCCTCTTAGTTGGCCCCTATAGCTTGAAACTAATCGGGTCTCGCTCCCCAGTGTGGCTGAGGGAGCTTGCTCTCAGAGTTCACGCTTGGGATTTCCTGGACCGTTATAGTGGAAAGTCCTATCCCCCTCTTTGCGCTAGTACCCCAATTTTGGAGCGGGTGGAGAGTGGATCTTGAAGCCTCCGTTCTCGACGGGTAAATTGTCAGGTTGCATGAAGCTGCTCCCTGACCTAGGGTCCACGTACCCAGTCATGCCCTGGTCCCAGTCCGGTGATGGTACAAGGCCGCCGGCTGTCCTCCTCGACAATACCGTGCCCCTTGTCACGATCCCCTGCGACTGGGGGTTTAGCTCCTACTAGGCCCAGACCACCGTCGGCCACCTAGTACTTCCAGAAGGGACAAACTGTGGACAAGAAAGAGCAATAGAGTCTTAATTGATAACCAGTATGAAAAGAAGGTAATGGAAAAACTCACCTATAGGGGTTTTGCCAGTCACAACTCCTATATTGGCGTGATCACAGGGTGAATCAGCTGCAGCTCCAAAGTATATAGGTATATGTGGTTGTAGAGGAGACCGGCTTTAATGCCGCGCTTTTCACCAATTCCAGGAGGCAGATAGGATAATTGATTATCCTGTCATTAACACATGTCCTGAGGAAGAGGGCTGAGTCCCTTGAAACGCGTAGACCTGTTCTTGTTTAAATAAAAAGACATGGATTAACCCTATCTGCCTCCTGGAATTGGTGAAATGCGCGGTATTATACCCGTTCTCCTTTACAACCACATAGTACTTCCAAGGAGCCCGGCTCCTGACCTCCTCTCTTCGTCACTTTCAACACTACACTCGCCTACTCCTGACCTCCCCTTAACCAACCCCCCAAGTGGGCGACCCTATTCCACTCAGGCCATCCACTGGTATTTCTGGTGGGTGTGGTGCAGAGTGTTCCTAGGATTTTGATTAGCTGGTTTTGGCAACATCAAAAGTTAGGGACCCATAACCAAGGAGAAGGTGGATATTGCATAGAAGGGCAGATTGCACAATACCCTGTGACGACCTGATAGGCCAGGGAATCACATTCCCCCTTGGCTAAACGTAGCTCGTCTTCGAGCTACAGGACATCAGTGGTTTATTATTTTTTTTTTTTTCTTCAAACTGTAAAGTGGAAAAAGAACATTTTTATTTACACAGGTTCATCCCACAATAGGGAGGCTTGGTACTTAAACCTTACACAAGTTTTTAGAGTTCATCATTCCAACGGTGGAACGCTACCGGTTTCAGTAGTAGCGGAGGCTCAACCTGCTCCGTTGCAGCCTCTTCCTGCAACAGTCAAGTCCCAATGTCCCAGATCCCATTAACCCGCCACCCAAATAACCTGACCCCCTGCAAACCTATTGGGGTCTGTGACCAGGTTAAGGTCCCAGGTGTTGCAATAGACGACTCTGGTGGGCACAGGAGGTGCAATTATTTACAAGAACACAAGTTTGTGTTGGTCACAACCAGTCCTGTGACCGTGGTCCATAGTACTATATATAATTAACAAAGTCCATGTACCGGTTGTACACATTATGACAATCTTCTCGCAAATCAGGTAACTTTTACTCGTTTCATTTAAACCTTGTTGATTAGACACTTATTTTCTAACATTCTCTACATAAAAAATAACAAACTTTGAAAAATAACAAACGAAAACACAGATCCCTAACAGTTCTGTTGTGACATTATACACTACTGGTACCTCTCACTGGGAGGCTGGTAATTGACAGCGGTGGCTGGCACAACCTGCTTGTCAACCAGAGCGAGCCGTTTCACATTTAGGGCATACCAGCCCCGCTCACTCCAATGCCGAGTGTATCCAACCACCTCTCCCGGCTTCAGGTTACGGCCCGGGTGGTCTCTCGGGAAATGCTGCTCTAGATCTCTCCGAGCAACGAACACTTCTTCGGAGAGATCTGCTCCCCAGAGGAAACCCCACCCTTTCATGGGGATGAACCGCCTTACGAGGCCCCTGCGCCATGGCCCTCTGACGCGGAAGGTGGCCTTCCTCAGGTCCTCCTTTTCTCGCTGTGCACGGGCAACTACTTCCTGCTGCCTCTGATATGGATTCGTCATCTTCGGTTTCAGCTTTGGGTGTTGTTGTTCCCAGTAGGGGGCGTCAGCGTCCGGCCTCTGCTCCCTAGCTGGCTCTGGCTTTAGGTGTACTTTTGGGGCCCAAACAGCCGTTGGGATGCCGCGCGGCGGTGGAACCGGCAGCTCCTTAGGCTCCACTTCCGCCATGGTAAACAGAAGAACCGACTGCTCCGCAGCCAGGGTTGCAGAGTCCGGGTGCTCCGCTTCTAAAGACGGGCTCGGTGATGCGGCCGGGTATGGTCTGGCCGGTGTCGGGGTGACCGCTGTCATGACCAGCTCAAGGGATGGGACTGGGGTTACTGCAGCTGGAGCTTCGTATATAGGAGCTGAAGGTTCCGCTGCTGGGATTGCAGTAGGCAGCTCGGCGTCCGCCACAGACGGGTTTGGTGGCGGCGGAGTGCTCACCGTGAGTGGGGGCGGTCCGGATCCCTCAGCCACATCGGCCGGATTAGGGCAATCATCAGGGACTGAGTAACCACTTACCCCCTCTTCGCGTTGGATTTCGATCTCACGGGCTCGCACTGCCACCGCCAGGCTCCTCATCTCTTCCCTCCAGTGGTCCAGTATAAACAGGAACTGCATCCATATTCTCCTGCACAGCTGCTCCGTCTCTTCTTCGATCCAGGTCATGGTCCCAGGAACAGCATGTTCCGGTGACCAGCTACGCTCCGCCATCTTGCCTCTGCGCTGTCCAGGAACATTATGGCAGAGTCCTGGAGTCCCTGCTTCTCTTCCGCTGCTGCTACACGCCGTCACGTCCCCTCGGTTCCGGTTCTGCCGTCACATACAGGACGAAGGGCAGGGCTTCTGCTTCGTGCACTTTTGCGGGAAAGATGGCGTTTTGGCGCAAAAAGATGGCGGAAGATGGCGGAATTGGCGTGGAACGGGATCTTGACTCGCAGTTTTCGGTCTTCAAGGCGCACGTCACCCAGGTAAGTGGGTCCTGCTCGTATCCTGATTGTGACGCCAGGAATTTGAGGTGTGCTGCCCCCAACGTCAGCAGCCGAGCTGCTCGGATCCGGATCCGTGGTGGCTCGAGGGGCGTCCGGACCCGGGGGTTGTGTGGCCACTCAAATAAAGGTAGTATTTACAGGGGATGGTGTATTTAAAGTTCGTGACGCCACCCATGGTGCATGGTAAGATGGAGTACCACCGCCGCAGCTGGGAGTACCCGGGAGAAATGGAGTGGGCAACTAGGTGTTTAACCCCTCCACGGGTAGGGGGGGTGCTCCGGGACTCGGTGATGGTGTTGGGGGGTGCCGTTGGGGGTGAAAGGGTCACTTGTGTACTCACTCAGTCCACAGAGCTGACACCGACAACTTAGTAAACCAAATTTCTGGACGCCGCTGAGGGGAGCATGTTTGGGTCCCGTCCCCATGGTATTGCCTGATGATCTGTGACCTTTCCCTTGGCACCTTATTCTCTTCTTAGTTGGCCCCTATAGCTTGAAACTTATCGGGTCTCGCTCCCCAGTGTGGCTAACTGAGGGAGCTTGAACTCAGCGTTTACGCTTGGGATTTCCTGGACCGTTTTTGTGGAAAGTCCATTCCCCCTCGTTGCACTAGTACCCCGATTTTGGAGCGGGTGGAGAGCGGATCTTGAAGGCTCCGTTCTCGTCGGGTAAATTGTCAGGTTGCCTGAAGCTACTGCTTGACTTAGGGCCCACGCACCCCGTCGTGCCCTGGTCCCAACCCGGTGATGGTACAAGGCCGCCGGCTGTCCTCCTCGACAATACCGTGCCCCTGGGCATGATCCCCTGCGATCGGGGGTCCAGCTCCTACTAAGCCCAGACCACCGTCTGCCACCTAGTACTTCCAAGGAGCCCGGCTCCTGATCTCCTCTCTCCTTCACTTCCAACACTACACTCGACAACTCCTGACGCTTCTGACCTCCCCTTAACCAACCCCCTAAGTGGGCGACCCTATTCCACTCAGGCCGTCCACTGGTGTGTCTGGTGGGTGTGGTGCAGTGTTCCTAGAATTTTGATTAGTTGGTTTTGGCAACACCAAAAGTTAGGGATCCATAACCAAGCAAGAGGTGGATATTGCACAGAAGGGCAGGTTGCACAATACCCTGTGATGACCTGATAGGCCAGGGCGTCACATATACACTAGCATAGATAAAGAGATCTTTAGAAAAACATGGGGGCGACTGGCAAGGGAAGCAACGCCCAGGGGACTAGGCCCCTCGCTCATTAGCATATGGTGAAAGATCTTTAGAAATACTTTTCTAAAGATCTCTTTATCAATGCTAATGTATGTAGGGATTAGCAATATGCACCTAGAACTGCTAGTGGTTCGGGGTGCATATTGGATCTGACAGGTTCCTTTTAACTTCTGCTAGCTCAATTACTAATGAGCACACAGCTGGTTGACGCCCGTGCCTGCCTGTGCAACTCAGAAACACTAGAGAAAGGATAGTGTGGAGTTTCAGAGTTTGTAGTCTGAATAGCATCTGATGCCGCCATGAAACTCGGCGAGTTTAGAGCCAAACACCGTTTGACAAGCGCTGGCTCTTTGTCTTGGATCGGTCGCGACTCGCGACTGTCTCATCACTAGTGGCAAATATTTTCATACAGATATCAGCACTCAGACTTTGTTGGTGTTTGGAACTCACAATCAGAAACAAGTATGTCTGCTCCTGTGTGTATCGGCAGCCCTCGGCCTTGGTCAGTAATGGCTGCATTCACATGGAGGTGTGTTGGTCTTTGCCACATGGTGCAAAATAAAACTGGTACATTACTCAGGTTGGACGCTGGTCTTTTGGCTGCACTGCACTGATTCTTGCTCCTTTGTCTCTGCTTGTGCCTGAACTATAATGGTTGGAAAAAGGATCCTTATTTATGCTTCACGCACACTAAGAGGGCATAGGCGTAACCTGTCATTGCTGACCCATGACATAGGCATGTTACCGGCAGCCCTGAGACTCACTGCAACCCTGGCATCCTGTCTAGGCATTATTGGACCTGGGGTGTTGTTCCACATTATGTGCTGACTAACACCAGCAATCACTTTTGTCCCTCATGCAGCGTATCACTAGATTTGTCGCACGACTGTTGCATATTTGTCGCAGCATTTACATATAATACATTTCATAATAGCCATTCACTATGCATTACAGTTTGTACCTAACTGAATGGATTAGAACAAGTGATCAGCAGATATTACACAAAATAGATCACATTGGCTGGCATAAAATACCACTATGACATTTGCATGGCAACAGAACTTGGGTGACCAGGTGATGACAGTGCCCCATAGGAAAATAGTTAAAAATATATTGATAATTCAGCATGTAACAATGAGGTCAAAAGGAAATTTTCAAGGTCTTGGTAAAATTGTAAAGTGCTTGTAAAAACAACTTTGCAATTTAATTCTTATTAAAAATCCTCTTCATTCTTAAGAACAGTGGGCTTTTTAATTACTATATGTAGTTTACTACTACGGTAGTTGCCTAGTTTATCAGCAACTGATGCAGTCTCCCTGAGATTGAAGGATTCCTAGGCAAAGAACACAGTGTCACACAGTGTCTGGCTCAAGACGCTCTGAGTGTCAGGACTACATTTGACCCCGTTGATGTAAGCGCACCCTCTCCTTCCTAGGGCGTCCAAAGACCAGGTAGGCCGAGATTCTTCCCCTGCGTCTGGGCCTTCACCAGCGCCGCTGCAAAGCGCTTAAATTCGGGTGTCTCATCTCCCTCCAGCTCTTCAATAATATCTCGCTTCGGACGCCTCAGGTTCACTTGGGACAACGCATCAGTATGTGTGTTTTCGGCTTTCGACCGGTAGGAGATTTTATACTGGAACCTGGACATTCTGGCAACCCAGCATTGTTCCAGGGTGCCCAGTTTTGCATTCTCTTGGTGAGCGAGGGGTTGTTGTCGGTGCGTATTTTTACCTCTGCTCCAAAAACAGGTATTCGGTAAACTTTTCAGTCATCGCCCATATCAGGGCCAGCAGCTCCAGGTTGAACAAGCTATAGTTGTCAGGATTCTTCTCCGAGTCCCGCAGGGAACGACTAGCATACGCTACGACCCTATCTTGTCTCTCCTGAACTTGAGCCAGCACGGCTCCCAGCCCATAGGGACTGCCGTGAGATTAGAATACGAAGGGCTGGGTGAAGTCGGCATAGGCCAGGATGGGGGCATTAATTAGTGCCAGTTTCAGGGTTGGAAGGCTTCTTCTTGTTCAGGGCCCCACTGGAGAGGCTGATTTCAGGTATTCCGCGCTATCCCTCGATCTTGGGAAAGTCCTTGATGAACCTTCTGTAGCACCCAGATAGGTCTAGGAAAGCCCGGAGTTCTCTCAATGTCATGGGGGTCAGCCATTTTAGCACTGCAGCGACCTTTTCTGAAGTTGGGTACACCCACTGGTGGACACAGTGTGCCCGAGGTATTCAATTTCTCTTTGGAACAGACGGCATTTCCAGGGTTTGACCTTCAGCCCATGCCTCTGCAGTCGCTCCAACACCTGACTCAGCCAGATAAGATGTTCCTCGAAGGTGGAAGAATAAATAATAATACCGTCCAGGTATATGAAGGTTGACTCGAAGTTCAGGTCACCCAGACACCTCTCCATCAGGCACTAGAACGTCCCCAGGGCATTGGTTAGCCCAAATGGCATCCTGTTAAACTCGATCAACCCAATGGGGAGGATAAAGGCTGTTTTCATCCGGTCTTTTTCAGCCATGGGAACCTGCCAGTACCAACTTGCCAAGTCTAGAGAAGAGAAGTATTTTGCCTTCCCCAAGGTTGATAGGGATTCTCCTAATCTTGGTAAGGGATAGGAGTCCCATACAGTGCAGGCATTCAGCTGTCTGTAATCTATAAAGAAACGCAACGTCCCATCCTTCTTCCTAACCAAGATGATTGGGGCCGCCCAAGGGCTCTGGCTCTCCTGGATCACCCCACTCTGCAGAATTTGCGACAACAGTTCTTTCATTTCTTGATGCATACTGGGTGGAATCTGTCTGTACCTATCGCATATGGGGGTGGTGTCCCACCCTTGGGATACATGTTGAATGACGGTGGTGCACCCAAAGTCATCATCATGTTGTACGAACACGGGTTGGTACCATCTCAACATTTCCTCCACTTGCCCGACTTGTTCCATCTCTCTGAGCGAGGGTCACTGACAGGGTCCACGGGAAACTCAGATCGGGGCTACACCATAGGCGTTCTCCCATGTCCTGACGCAGATAAGAGTCTCGCAGGCCGGCCACTATCTGATCTCACAATACGGAGTCCCAGGGTCCCAATCCCCGATAATCTCCATCTGACTTCAGGGTAATCTGGGCCGTTACCTCCTGCAAGGCATTCATGTACTGGGTCAATATCTCTTTCTCCCATTGGACCCGCCGGAACAAGCGCATTCTCAAATTTCCCTGGTCAGTAGTATCACCGTACATGTCTTCCAGTATTTGTATTACTTTAGCTACTGTATCTCCGTCTCGTGGGGGCCTAAACATCACGGTCTGTCTCTCCTCACTGTCCAGCGTCAGCAACGCTATCTCAGCCTGCAGAGCCAGCATAAGGGGATGCATGCACAGCATGCTTTTGAGTCGTTCTACCCAGTCACGCAGCTCCAGGTTCTCTTCCGTCAATTTGGGCAGATTTCTGAGGATAGCCCCTAGTGGAAAATTGCCCCTGGTGACCTCAGTCATGGACTGTTTGGCCATCCTGGTGCTGGAATGCTGCATCCTGCCAACTATGCCAAAATGTAAGAGCAAGGTCAAGATGCAGCACACACAGAAGGAGGAACAGTGTTAACTCAATTTATTTATGTATTGACAGGGATAGGGAAACAGAAGACAAGAGAAGGTTATCACAACAGAAAAATAATTCAATTTCTGGTTACACTAGAAAGTAACAACACAGCAGCTCATGTAACTCAGCCCAACAGGGGCATGAGAAAAACACATTCATTCTTGTGGAAAACAATATAGAAATGTCAGGGCCTCTGTCTGTAGTTTCCAGACCCTACACTTCCCGTCTCTATGGGTTACGGTCACTGAATTGCACAGTATGCTAATGTGCCGCCACAGCCGACGGGCTGCTCGGATCCGGATTTGCAGTGGCTCGAGGGGTCTCGGACCCGAAGCAGGGTCGCGTGGCTCCTCGAAATGAAAAAAGGACGATTTACAAGGGGAGGTGAACAATACAGTTTGTGATGCCACCCACGGGTCGTGGTAATGTGGGATACCGCCACTGCTGCGTTTGGTGGAGCGCCCGGGAGTGATGGGATAGCAGCTTGGGATGTTAACCCCTCCGTGGGCAGGGGGAAGGTGTCCCAGGGTTCGGTAGTGGAAGGATGGGGACCTGTCGGGAGGAGAGGGGTACCACGTACTCAAACAGTCCAGGAATTCTGACACGGACAATGGGTAAACCAAAGTCCTGAATGCCCTGCAGATGTTGTTGGAGCACACTGGGTCCGTGCCCTTTTGGCATTGCTGGCTGGTCTGAAGCCTTGTCCATTGACACTGTGTTTACTCTTTGTGGATCCCTTTCGCCTGAAACTAATCAGGTCCCGCTCACCCGTCTGGCTAACGGAGTGAGCTTGCTCTCAGGGTTCACGCTTGGGATTTTCAGGATGGTTTTGGGAAGTCCTATCCTCCTTGTTGCGCTAGTACCCCGATTTTGGAGCGGGTGGAGAATGGCTCGTGAAGACTCCGTCCTCGTTGGGTAAATTACTGGGCTGCATGAAGCTACTTCCCAGCCTTGGGTCCGCGTACCCCGTCGTACCCTGACCCCTGCCCGGTTTGTAGCACAAGGCCACCAAACTGCCCTCCATGGCAGTACCATGCCCCTTACCACTACTCCTTGCAACCGTGGTTCCAGCTCCTTCCAGGCCAGGCCAACGTCCGGCACTTGGGACGGGTACAGGAGCCCAGCTCCGCAGCGTGACCTTTCACTGTCACCGCTGCACTCGAACCGACTACTCTCCTGACTACTGACTACTGACTGACACTTCTGGCCCTTCTTCTACCATCCCTCCATCTGGACGGCCCTATTCCCCTCAGGCTGCCCAATGGGTGTCTGGTGGGTGTGGTGCAGAGTGTTCCTCGGGATTTGTGTATACCTGTTCTTAGCAACACCAAAGGGACAGGACCCGTAACCAAGGAGGAGCGGGTACGATGCAAAAGGGCAGACTGCACAGTACCCTTGTGATGACCTGATAGGCCAAGGCGTCACACTAAGTTCTAACCACTATTAATACAGTCCCTGAATTAAGTACCGCATGGCTGGACAGGAAGCAACAGCCTGACGAAGTCGGATCATTCACAGGTGGCTGTTTTGACTGGCGACGTCTGCGGCTTGCCCCCATAGTCCGGTCTGGGGGTCTTGACAGGTGTAGTTGGGGTCTTGACAGGCGTAGAGGGGGTCGCGGGGGTCTTGAAGATCTTGCTGGACGGTGCGGGGGTCTTGAGGATCTTGCTGGATGGTGCAGAGGTGTGGGACTTGTGGACTACCTGTTCCAGTATCCTCTGCAGTCGTCTCTGCAGCTCAAATCTTCTGCAGGGGAGACCTCCTTTTGCCCTTCTAGTCTGCACGTCAACGTGCTGCTGCTTCTTCACACCAGAACTGCCTTTCCAGTAGACTCCTGGGCTCTTCACTCCTCTTCCTCTTCCCTTGTCTACTGCTGAACAGGTCTGTCCCTGAAATACCTCCTCCTGGAAACAAACTGCAAGATTTGTATATCCTAGGTGATTTCTCTTTCCCAGTCTGTTCTTTCTTGGGCCAGCAGAGGGCAGTGTCGCAGCACTAACCCTTCCAGGTCTCACCAATACAGTGCACATTCCTACATTCACACAGCGGAGTCAGACATGCCACACAGTGCTGCTTCTGACTTGCACAGACAGGCTCGGGTGTCTGCCAGTTGCTCTCTTATTAGGCTTGCAGGGGTTAATTTCTGCTAGCCTGTGGATTGCTGCTTGAGTCACATGTTATAGGAGATCAATCACAATCGCCTCCACCCTTTTTAAGATGGTGGAGCCTGTTCTCTCATGCCAATTATAGCTTTAAGTGATCCCGGTCCTTGTCTTTTGTTATCCAGTTGCAGTTGAACTTCTGTGTGCTGTTTGGTGTGTTGTGGAAATTCTCTTGTTGTCTGATTATTTCCCCCCCTTCCATTAGTTTCCTTCTGATCACACGCTGTCTATACCTCTGTGAGTGATTACTGTTACTTTAAGCTTTGGTCCCCCCTCATACCCCGTCTGTTTATTTGTGTGGGATTAACCACTTCTGTACCAGACATCTCTTAGGTGGAGGGAGGGGGCCATTCAACCAGGGTTGTTCAGAAACTAGACTAGAGTAAGGAAGGTGGCCCAAATATTGTCACCTTCAGACGTACCTTTGGGAGCAGAGTTAGCTGGTGTTCTAGCCTGAGGGCCAGTTTAGGCTTTCCTGTCCCTAGTGATCCCGTCACACCCCATAACACACATCATTTGCAATATTTTTGTTACAGAGCTTGCAAATGCTACTCTGAAGCTGGGCAGATGGCTGGACTTGGCCATCTTCAGTGCCCCTCAAGATGCTTCCATGCTGCAGAAGCAAAGTTACCTTTTTTTGCAGCATGACAAAGCACGCTGTTCAGACCACTGGCTCATGAATGCTGCTGGTCCAAACTGTCAATCAGGAGGGCAGTGCCCTCCAGGTTCCTACAGAGCAGGAGAGCAGTGCACTCCTGAAAAAAAGTTAATGTAATCCCTTCTATTAAATTACACCTACATACAGGGGCATATATAAAATTTATAGGGTCCTATAGAAAAAGTGCACAGATATCCAGACACAAAGGCATAGACTGGTGGATCACATAATCTGTCACTCTAATAATAATTTTATTCATTTATATAGCGCTATTAATTCCACAGCGCTTTACATACATTGGCAATGTGACGCCCTGGGCAAGCCAGGGGTCACAGGTCATCACACCACCACACCCTACACCCCAGTTAGGAACACCAAGGCTACTAAAATCCTTGTTGCCTTCCTCCAGGGGCTGATGTTCACACCAGGGGGTGGGCCAGGCAGTTGGCTCCGCCCACCGAGGAGTACACAGCCCTGGAGGCGGGAAGAACCAGGCAGAACAGAGATAGGGTTTGGACAAGAAGGAGTAAACAGTGAGTTGAAGTTCAGTTTAGAGGAGCTAAGTGAAGTGAAAGTGTCGCGGGCGGGGAGGAGGGTGTCAGCACACTACACTCACCCCTTCTGCTCGGGTCCGGCGGCTGCTGCTCAGTGGTGGCTCGAGCCGTGGGCCGGATCCCGGGGGTTTCTCGAGCGGCACTCCTCGCCCGTGAGTGAAAGGGGTTTGTTGGGTGTGGGGATTGTTTATTGTCCGTGACGCCACCCACGGTTGTGGTGATTTCACCACCGCTGCTCAATATGGGGATCCCGGGGATGGTGATGCGGAGCAGCCAGGTGTTGTGTTGCCCCTCCGTGGGTAGGGGTTGGTGATCCCGGGGCCTGGTGATGGTTTGAGAGGTGCAGGGCCTGGTGGGCGCAGGGACGCGGGGGCAGCGCTGTGCCTTGCGGCACTGTGGTACTCACTCAGCCTGAGACGTTGACACAGTTTTACGGTAAACCACACGGCTGGAAAGACGGTTCCCACGGACGGCTGCACTTGCTCTCCCAGTAGGTGACGGTGATGTCCCTTTTCCTTGCACCTTTGTTCTATGTTGGTTGCGATGGGTCCCCACCGGTAACCCGCTCCCCGGCTTCAAGCTGGACCGGAGGAGCTCTACTCTTTGCCCGCAGGCGCTGGCCCTGAGAAACTGGTGCCCTGGCGGTGGCGGTGCTTCTCCTAAAATGGTTGGACTGTTGCCTTCAATCAGGACTTGGTTGTTGGGGGATCTACGTCCCCTTCACTGACGGATTTGGCAAATTCTGGCGACTCCAAGCCTTGCCGGGGTCCGAGAGGCCCCTGCCCTGGTGCTGACTGTCCTTCGGAACACTGCTCCAGACCGCCGGGCCACTACCCGTCCGCGGTCCTTCCAGGAACTTCCAAACGGTCCCACTCCAGACAGTCACCGCCGTTGCTGACCTTGCTGACCTGTCCTGCACACAGCTGGACTACTTCAGGCTCTGCACACTCTTTCTTTCCTGTCACCACTCTTGCTGTCCTCTTTTTCCACTTTCCTTCCTTCACTTTCACTTAGCTGTTTACTCCTTCATGTCCCTCACTGGACTCTCAACTGCCTGGTTTTTCCCGCCTCCAGAGCTGTGTTCTCCTCGGTGGGCGGAGCCAACCGCCTGGCCCACCCCCTGGTGTGGACATCAGCCCCTGGAGGAAGGCAACAAGGATTTTTGGTTAGCTTAGATGTTCCTACCTGGGATGTAGGGTGTGGTGGTGTGTGACCTGTGTCCCCTGGCTTGCCCAGGGCGACACATTCCCCCTTAGCAAAATGCAGACCGTCCGCGGGCTGCCGTCCAACACCGGTTTTATTTTTCTGTAAAAGATAATGGTAAAATAATAACATATGTACATTTTTAATAAATCTTCCCTTAACGGGAGGCACTTTTACTTTAACGTTTCATAACGGTTTACGGTTACGGTTTCCGCTCTCTCCCACCCAAGCAACCTGGCCCTGATGCTGCCCCTAAAGCCCAGGCAGCACCCCTTGACCCACAGTCCAGCACACGGTACCCGAGCGGGATCTGTCCTTCCCTCCAGAGGGTAGCCACCGGTTCCTTTGGTGGCTGGGCCCCAGCCTGCTCTGCTGAGGGCCCTCCCTCCAACCTGCCTCCCCGGAGGCGGCATTGCGGAAAACGGTAACGGTAAACAACATATTTACAAGCCACTTAACGTTTGTGGTTGCCCTGCAAGTTCACGGGCTTGTCCATGGATAGTTCCCATGCAAAAACTTTTTAAACGGTCCCCACGGGGACAACGGTGCCGGCTCCGGCCGGTTGTAAATCACAAAGACAATCTGGTTACTGTTCGGTAATCATTTCCTTATCATTCTTTCAAACTTTTAAACAACAAACAACCACTCTTTTCATTCCCTGACCCCTTTTACTCACAGAACGGTCTCCCTGTACCTAAGTGGGGGTCTACCTAGGTTGGAACGGGTGGACCTTCGGGGCCCGGTGTCAGTTGTGCTAGACAGTGGGGTAGAGGGAACAATCGGTTCCTCCTCCCTGCTATAGTGTGGAGCAGGCGGAGGTGTAGGGGAGCTGGGTACAGGTTCATCCCTGGGCACTGGCACTGGTTCTGGCTCACGGTTAACCGCTTCCACTACTTCTTCATCCACGGGTTGTGGGAACAGTATCACTGGAAGAATCACCGTTCTGTGTAGGCCAGTTTGCTGGGAAGTCACCCATTACCGTGTGGATTACCTCTGCTGCCTTCTCCACTGGTGGAGGAACCGGTACTTCAGCCTCTGCCTTCAACGCTGGGGGGCACCTTTTTAGATGGTCCCGGGAAACTGTGGCCAGGGTGCCCCCTTGGTCACGACTGATCTGGTAGGCCTTCCCATCTCCCCATTCTGTGGGTTGTATGACGTAAGGGACTTGCTCCCACTGATCATCCAGCTTGTGGGCCTTCCTCTTCCGTTTCAGCACTACATCTCCTGGCTGGAAAGGACCCGCGGACGCCTTCTGATTGAACCGGTGCTCCTGCTGTTCTCGACTTCGACTGAGGTTTTTCTCCACATACTCCTGGATTTGCCGGTATTGTGCTCTCCTCCAACTTTCCCACTCCGCCGTCGAAGGGAGTGCTTCTGGGGCCTCCAACCCCATATCCAGATCCACCGGCAGGCGGCCAGGCCGAGCCCTCATCAGATACGCTGGGGTGCACTTCGTCGAGCTAGACGGGATATTATTGTACATGTCGACTAAGTCGGGTAACTTTTCTGGCCACAGGTTCCGTTCTTCCAGCGGTAGCGTCTTGAGGAGCCCCAGGACCAAGTGGTTCATTTTCTCGCACATGCCGTTGGTTTGGGCGTGGTACGGAGTGGTCCGGATCTTCTTGCAGCCGTACAACTGGCAGAATTCGTGGAACACCTCTGTTTCAAAGGCCGGACCTTGTTCAGTCAGCACCTTTTCCGGGTACCCATGGGGTCGGCAAAAATAAGCCTGGAACGCTCGAGCAGCAGTTCGACCAGTCAGGTCCTTAACGGGGACTACCACCATAAATCTTGAGTAGTGGTCTACAATGGTCAATGCGTAGGTGTACCCACTTCGGCTAGGGGTGAGCTTGACATGGTCTAGGGCGACCAGCTCCAGCGGCTGATGGGTGACTATTGGATGTAAGGGTGCCCTCTGGCTAGTCTCGTCCTTTCGCCTCAGCGTACAAGGACCGCACTCTCGGCACCAGGCTTCCACCGATTCACGCATCCCACTCCAATAGAACCGCTCCCTCAACAGCATCTCCAGCTTCTTCCACCCGAAGTGGCCAGCGCCATCATGGTATGCCCGCAGGATAGTAGCGACGTCAGCTTGAGGAACGACCAACTGGCATATTCTCTCATGGGTCTTCGGGTTGATCAGCTCACGGTACAGTCTCCCTTGGTGTAGGTAAAGCCGTTTCCGTTCTTTCCACAAGCGTTGGGCTTCGGCTGGAGCGGCAGGGTCTATTCCCATAGCACCTTGTTCCACCAGAGTCTTGACAAGGCGAACAGCCGGCGCTTGGTCCTGAGCTTCCTGCCACTCTTGACTGGGCCGTGGGTCCAGATCCACCCGTTGCTGATGTACTTGTACCCTCTCAGTAGGCGGCTGGTGAAACGCAGGCAACTCGATCTCCTCGAGGTCGTCATCCTTGCACCCCTCTTCTGACAAATGGGGCATTCGGGAGAGTGCATCAGCATTTATGTTGACACGACCGGCTCGGTACTTTATGGTGAAATCATAGTTGGCTAGCCGCGCTACCCACCGCTGCTCCAGCGCGCCCAACTTGGCCGTGTTCAGGTGAGTCAGCGGATTGTTGTCTGTAAACGCGGTGAATGTTGCTGTTGCGGAACCGCTCCGTGATAGCCCATACCAACGCCAATAGCTTGAGCTTGAAGGAGCTGTAGTTCTCAGGGTTCCTTTCGGTCGGCCGGAGTTTTCGGCTGGCATAGGCAATCACCTTCTCCTTTCCATCCTGGACCTGGGATAGGACCGCTCCTAGCCCCACGTTATTGGCGTCCGTGTGGAGGATGAACGGGCGCCCATAATCAGGGTACGCCAGGACCTCTTCTCCGGTCAAGGCCGCCTTCAACTGGCAAAAGGACTCCTCATGCTTGTCCTCCCACGACAGTGGGGCTCCAATGGGTCTACCACCTTTGGTCTGTCCCACGAGGAGGTCCTGCATGGGGGCAGCCATCTTCGTGTACCCCTTTATAAAGCGCCGGTAGTACCCCACCAGACCCAGAAACTGCCTTACTTCCCTCACTGTAGTTGGTCTCGGCCAGCTCTGGATGGCAGTAATCTTCTCAGGATCAGGGGCGACACCGTCCGCACTCACCACATGCCCTAGGTACTGCACCCTGGGTTTCAGCAGGTGGCATTTAGAGGGCTTCAATTTCATCCCGTACTTGGCAAGGGACGCGAACACCTCGGCCAGGTGCTCCAGATGGGCCTCATACGTCTGGGAATAAACAATCACATCATCCAAGTACAACAGGACGGTCTCGAAGTTTAAATGTCCCAAACAGCACTCCATCAGCCGTTGGAAGGTTCCGGGGGCATTGCACAGCCCAAACGGCATGCTATTGAATTCGCAGAGCCCCATCGGGGTGGTGAAGGCGGTCTTCTCCCGGTCCTCTGGGGCCACGACCACTTGCCAGTATCCGCTGGTGAGATCAAGGGTCGAGAAGTAGTTTGCAGTTCTCAGTGCAGCCAAAGACTCTTCAATACGAGGTAATGGATAGGCATCTTTATGGGTTATCTGGTTGATCTTCCGGTAGTCCACACACATCCACAATCACATCATCCAAGTACAACAGGACGGTCTCGAAGTTTAAATGTCCCAAACAGCACTCCATCAGCCGTTGGAAGGTTCCGGGGGCATTGCACAGCCCAAACGGCATGCTATTGAATTCGCAGAGCCCCATCGGGGTGGTGAAGGCGGTCTTCTCCCGGTCCTCTGGGGCCACGACCACTTGCCAGTATCCGCTGGTGAGATCAAGGGTCGAGAAGTAGTTTGCAGTTCTCAGTGCAGCCAAAGACTCTTCAATACGAGGTAATGGATAGGCATCTTTATGGGTTATCTGGTTGATCTTCCGGTTGTCCACACACATCCGCATGGTACCATCCTTCTTCTTGACCAGTACCAACGGAGCGGCCCAGGGACTACAGCTGTCCCGAATAACCCCTGCCTCCTTCATATTCCTCAACATATCTTTGGCACACTGGTAATGTGCAGGGGGAATAGGTCTATACCTCTCTTTGATAGGGGGATGTTCACCGGTGGGGATGTGGTGTTGGACCCCCTTGATCTGCCCAAAGTCTAGGGGGTGCTTACTGAAAACCTGTTCGTACTCCTGCACCACCCTGTATACCCCTGCCCTGTGATGTGTAGGGGTATCATCAGTGCCTACATGTAGCTGTTGGTGCCACTCCTTTGTCTCCCGCTGGGGTGGGGAAGTGCTGGTGGTAGGTGGGAGTGTGGATGGACTGGCTTCATGGATAGTGTGAGGGTCCAGGGTGAGCAGCTTGGCAATGGTGGCATACCGGGGAAGCCTGACTTCTTCCTCTCCACAGTTCAACACCCTCACAGGCACTCTCCCTTTCTTCACATCCACCACTCCTCGGGCGGCCATTACAGTGGGCCAGTGCTCGGAAGGCATGGGTTCCATCATCGCAGGGTAGTCACGCCCCTGAGGCCCTACTGCTGCCCTACACCAGATCATCATCTCACTCCTAGGGGGCACAGTCAATGGAGCAACATCCATCACTCTCACTCCACCAATCTCCCCTCCTGTTGAGCTTACATGCTGGCGGTACATCAGAGCGCGGATCTCACGCTGCACAGCCTTCTGCCGGCTCCCTGCTGCTGTGGCGGCTAGCTGTTGCAATAGGGTCAACACATCAGCCATGCAGTGCTCCATCACATTAGTTCCCAGCACTATTTTCGGGTTATGATCACTGGGTTCATTCATGATCACAATCATACCCTGGTGTTGCATTTCAGCTTGCCCCACTGTCATAGCCACTTGTTTATACCCCACCTGGGTCAATGGAAGTCCATTAGCGGCAATCAACGTTATACTATTGTCTGGGGGCGCCAGGTCGTCTAGGGCCCAATACCGCTGGTACAACGTGTACGGTATGGTAGTTACCTGTGATCCAGTGTCCAAGAGAGCCATCACCGGTATGCCGTCCACAGCCACGGGGATGATGGGGCGGGCCCCGATATATCGGTCCCGCCAGTCCGGGGGGCCACGATGTTCTACTCCTGAGGATTGGCCCGGGGCCCCAGGGGTTGCTCGTTTAACGGGCACTGTCGGAAGTAATGACCCGGCTTACGGCACTTGTAGCAGATTGGAGGTCTGCTCCGCGGGTTGTTAGCACTTTTCCGCTGCATCCAGGGAACATCCTCGGGACTGTCAGCAAGCTGTATCTGTGCTGGAGGCTGAGATCTGGTCAGAGGTTGTAGTGCAGCAAGAATTTTGGCAAGGTCTCCGTCCATGCGACGGACCTGGGCTGCCAGTTCTTCCACTGTGCTGCTCGGGGCTGCAGGTATTGGAGAGGTTGGTTTGGCTGAGGCCGCCACAACGGGAGCCGTCTCAACGGGCCACGGGGCGGGTTCCAGAACTTCGGCAGTTGGGGGCTGTAGTGCTTTAATGGCCCGCTCCTTTAACACAGCAAAGTCCACATCAGGGTATTCCAGGGCCCACAGCCAGAGTTGTTTACGATCCTCAGGGGACCTCATCCCCTGCGCAAATTGCTCCACTAACATCTTGTTGCTATCCGCCTCATTAATAGGGTTTACCCGCTTCAGCGTGTGGAGGGCGGTCTGCAGACGTAGAGCATAGTCCCGAATGCTATCCCCAGCTCGTTGCCGGCACTGGTAAAACTGCATCCTCAGCTCAGCTTCAGTCCGGGTCTCGAAGGCAGTCTGTAGCTTCTCAAAGATGGTGGCTACAGAGAGCCGGTCCCCCTCGGCCCAGGTCTCCGCTTCCTGCTCCGCCGCACCGGTTAACTGGCCTAGCACTATCACTGCACGTTGCTTATCAGTCAGGGGGTACAGCTCTAGCAACGGGTTAAGCTTTTTCCGGAAGGCCTGTAGGGCATCCGGTTTCCCGTCATACTGCAGTAGCCAGGCAGCTCCGGGCGCATAGGGCAAGGAGAACGGCATGACCTGAGCGAGCGCGGGGGCCGCGGTACCTCCCGCCGGTACGGCCGGGACCTGGGCAGGCCCATTCCCATCCGCGGGTGCCGCTGCGGCTGCGACCACCGCTCCTCCAGCGGCTCCGTCGGGCGCAGACATCTTGTTTCCGTCCCCCTTAGCTCTTTCCGGCCCCTCCTCTCTCGGGGCGGGGTCTTGGCCTTCGCGCCTCTACTACTCGAGAAGACGCTCGAGCGGGAACTTTTCGCACCAAAGATGGCGGCTTCTGAAATTTTTCTGCCGGATACCTCCGGCGGTAACAAGGCGCACCTCTACCAGACGGCAGAGCGGTAAGATCCTGTTCGTGACGCCAAGTTGTTGCGGGCGGGGAGGAGGGTGTCAGCACACTACGCTCACCCCTTCTGCTCGGGTCCGGCGGCTGCTGCTCAGTGGTGGCTCGAGCCGTGGGCCGGATCCCGGGGGTTTCTCGAGCGGCACTCCTCGCCCGTGAGTGAAAGGGGTTTGTTGGGTGTGGGGATTGTTTATTGTCCGTGACGCCACCCACGGTTGTGGTGATTTCACCACCGCTGCTCAATATGGGGATCCCGGGGATGGTGATGCGGAGCAGCCAGGTGTTGTGTTGCCCCTCCGTGGGTAGGGGTTGGTGATCCCGGGGCCCGGTGATGGTTTGAGAGGTGCAGGGCCTGGTGGGCGCAGGGACGCGGGGGCAGCGCTGTGCCTTGCGGCACTGTGGTACTCACTCAGCCTGAGACGTTGACACAGTTTTACGGTAAACCACACGGCTGGAAAGACGGTTCCCACGGACGGCTGCACTTGCTCTCCCAGTAGGTGACGGTGATGTCCCTTTTCCTTGCACCTTTGTTCTATGTTGGTTGCGATGGGTCCCCACCGGTAACCCGCTCCCCGGCTTCAAGCTGGACCGGAGGAGCTCTACTCTTTGCCCGCAGGCGCTGGCCCTGAGAAACTGGTGCCCTGGCGGTGGCGGTGCTTCTCCTAAAATGGTTGGACTGTTGCCTTCAATCGGGACTTGGTTGTTGGGGGATCTACGTCCCCTTCACTGACGGATTTGGCAAATTCTGGCGACTCCAAGCCTTGCCGGGGTCCGAGAGGCCCCTGCCCTGGTGCTGACTGTCCTTCGGAACACTGCTCCAGACCGCCGGGCCACTACCCGTCCGCGGTCCTTCCAGGAACTTCCAAACGGTCCCACTCCAGACAGTCACCGCCGTTGCTGACCTTGCTGACCTGTCCTGCACACAGCTGGACTACTTCAGGCTCTGCACACTCTTTCTTTCCTGTCACCACTCTTGCTGTCCTTTTTTTCCACTTTCCTTCCTTCACTTTCACTTAGCTGTTTACTCCTTCATGTCCCTCACTGGACTCTCAACTGCCTGGTTTTTCCCGCCTCCAGAGCTGTGTTCTCCTCGGTGGGCGGAGCCAACCGCCTGGCCCACCCCCTGGTGTGGACATCAGCCCCTGGAGGAAGGCAACAAGGATTTTTGGTTAGCTTAGATGTTCCTACCTGGGATGTAGGGTGTGGTGGTGTGTGACCTGTGTCCCCTGGCTTGCCCAGGGCGACACAAAAGTGAAGTAGTAGTGGAGCAAAGAAAAAGAGAGTAAAAGTGAGGGTAGAAAAGCCTGAAGTTGGTCCGTGCTGTGTGCAGGACAGTGTCAGCAAGGTCAGCAACGGCGGTGACAGTCTGGAGGGGGACTGCTCGGAGGTTGCTGGAAGGACCGCGGACGGGTAGTGGCCCGGCGGTCTGGAGCAGTATACAAAGAACAGTCAGCACCAGGGAAGGGGCCTCTCGGACCCCGGCAAGGCTAGGAATCGCCGTAAATTTGCCAAATCCGTCAGTGAAGGGGACGTCTGTCTACAAACAACCAAGTCCCGATTGAAGGCAACAGTCCGACCGTTACAGAGAGACACCGCCACCGCCAGGGCACCAGTTTCTCAGGGCCAGCGCCTGCGGGCAAAGTAGGGCTCCTCCGGCCCATATCCAAGCCGGGGAGCGGGTTACCGGTGGGAACCCATCGCTACCAACACAGAAACATTAGGTGCAGGACAAAGGGACATCACCGTCACCTACTGGGAGAGCAAGTGCAGCCGTCCGTGGGAACCGTCTTTCCAGCCGTGTGTTTTACCGAGAACTGTATCACCGTCTCAGGCTGAGTGAGTACCACAGTGCCGCAAGGCACAGCGCTGCCCCCGCGTCCCTGCGCCCACCAAGCCCTGCATCTCCCAACTCATCACTGGGCCCCGGGATCACCAACCCCTACCCACGGAGGGGCAACACAACAACTGGCTGCTCCATACCATCCTTGCCGGGATCCCCATACAGAGCAGCGGTGGTGCCAACAAATCACCACAACCGTGGGTGGCGTCACGGACAATAAACTATCCCAAATCCCAATCCCCTTTCACTCACGGGCGAGGAGCGCCGCTCGAGTCCCCGGGGTCCGGCCCATCGCTCGAGCCACCGAGCAGCGGCAGCAGCAGGCCGCAGTGCCCGCCGGACCCGAGCAGCAGTGGGAGAGCGCGGCGTCCCCTCCTCCGCCCGCGACAGCAACACTGTCCCTATTGGGGCTCACAATCTAGAGTCCCTATCAGTATGTCTTTGGAGTGTGGGAGGAAACCAGAGTACCCGGAGGAAACCCACGCAAACATGGAGAGAACATACAAATTCCTTGCAGATGGTGTCCTTGGTGTGACTTGAACCCAGAACCCCAGTGCTGCAAGGCTGCAGTGCTAACCACTGAGCCACCGTGCCGCCCACCAGTATGCACAATTCTAATAATGCCGAAATTGTGTTAGGCTATGTGCGCACTTTGATTTTTACCTGCTTTTTACCTGTTTTTTGCTGCTTTTTAACTGCAGCGTTTAATGCCAAAATGGTTGTGTTCTGCTTCTCAAGCATAGTCTATGGGAATTTGGGTTTCTTGTCCGCACTATGCAGTTCAAACTGCAGCCTTTTTGTGGCAGAAATTTGGGCAAAAACTCTGCTTTGCAGTTCAAAACGCAAATAGCAAAAACACTTGACATGTTGCTTCTTTGAAAAGCTGAGTTTTTTCCCAAATTTCTGCCACAAAAGGCTGCAGTTTGAACTGCATAGTGCACACAAGAAACCCAAATTCCCATAGACTATGCTTGAGAAGCAGAACACAACCATTTTGGCATTAAACGCTGCAGTTGAAAAAGCAGCAAAAAAGCAGGTAAAAAGCAAAGTGTGCACATAGCCTAAGCGAGGATGGGGGGGTGGCGTTGTACAGCATTATTGGCTCGCTCCTCCCTCCTTGGATTTAGAGCACTATAGCAGTCTAGTGATCTGCAGCTATGAGCGGTACACCCCTGCCTACATAACACTGAAGAGCTGGTGGACACCAATGGTTTCTTCACACTAAACCACAAAATAGCTGCTCCAAGATTTATTTGCATCCCCTTCACTATACAGTTTCACAGGTGACAGTCATGTGGTTTCTGGCAATACAAGGTCACAGCATTTGGCTGCGCAAAATGCTCCCTGACTTTCTATTGTTCCTGCTGATAGTATTCATTGTACTAGGTAGCTTTCCTGCTGGGTTTTCATCTTTTACCCTTTAGGACCCAGCGGAGACCTCCTTCCGTCCAGCTGCTGATTATCAGCATTCCCCTTGTGCTTAAATACTCCCATCTTCCCTGGTCTTGTGATGATGATATTATTCAGTTAATTCAAGCACTGGTTGCAAGCAGGTGGCTTGTATTCACCTGTTGTATCGTTGCTGCAACTTTGCTGAACTTCTACTTGAGTCATCTGTGGAAAAGTACTTCACGCATTTTACCCCTGTGTGTTCTCCTTAGCCTTTAGTGGGGTTGACGAAGAGCTCATCCCACCCATTCCCTATTTAGGGCCCAGCATTAGGGATACCTACGGTCAGGTATCCGGCTCGGCACATAGGTGCAAACCTATCTAGGGTGGTGAGGGACCCCAAGGACCAGAGGTAGGTTTGGTCAGGGTCACCATCTCACCCTTCCCTAGATACAGGGTTTCTCTTACCTTTTCCCCGTACCAAGCGTGACATACAGATATAGCATTTCATTAGAAAAAAATAGAACCTGACAAATAATGCATGTTACTTGTAGTGCTTGTATCTAGGGAACAAACTCACCTGAAGGCTGACACCCAGTATAGGTCAATGGGTAAATGTTAAGAGGAGACACGTTGGCCAGCATGAATGTAACTTTCTCTGTTTCAGATTATGGAAAATAATAAAAACTCCGTAGTTTCTGTGACTCCTAAGAACTGTCAAGGACACCTAGCCTCAGCAGTATTAATCGGGTCCAACAGGTGCATGCCCAGAAATTGGAACCTCCACATATTAGAGAATAATGGCATACACTGCCAATATGAAGTAATTGTCTCAGATGGAAGCTATCCTTCAAGTCAACTTGTGGAGCTTTATTGTAGCTTATCTAAAATTTTAAAGGGACTCTTTTAGCACAGAATGACTGTTCCAACCAAAAACAGGCTGGTAGCTGCTGACTGCCTATTCTTTGTGATTTCTCACCTGGTTCAGGTAGCGATCCTCTGATTTCATTTGACCTCTCATCGACAGAGCAGCTCTTTTTCTTCCGGTCTGGTCAGTCAATGGGGGAGGTCACTTCCGACATCATACTAATTGACCGCTGTCTCTCCACACTTAAGCAGCGGGGAGCAGGCTGACGATCAGCATGACATCGCCAGTGACGTCGTACCCATTGACAGAGGAAGCTGAAAGAAAAGGAGCTGTTCTGTCGATGTAACATCATCAAAAGCAGCAGAGGAAAGCAGATGGAACGGATTGTCGCAAGTCGACGTTAGCTTTAGTGGTTAATATCTACCATGCCAAGAAGTTTTTAGCCCCATCACAAAAAAAAAACAAAAGTCCCAGATAACCCCTTTAACACTATGGCTATATAGCAGATACTGAGCTCTCTATAACACAAATGTAGCTCTGACCAATTCAAATATATATTAAAAAATTATCTCAAAATTTTGGAATGAAAATAATCAGAGGTGCATTTTCCCGTCCTTTCAATCTGTTGGCATGAAATAAGTTTATTTTTGTGGGCTTCTATAGATTGGATCACAGATTTTTTTTTAGCCTCTACATATTAGAAGGTCTGGGCAGATCCTGTCCTCTACCCTTGTAGCCTAGAGAGAAAACCACATGTGCTTTAAATGTTCCTCTGACCATTTACGTGAATATCATTTACATGGGCTCCAGGAGTCAGTAGATAAGTTGTGATCTGTGAATAAGCCCCAAAGACAGAAAGGCGGCTCTCCACCTGGCAGCATGCCCCCTTTTCTTTTGCAGCTGGTCCTGATTTGGGGATTTCTAATTGCAGTTGTTGACATTTTTGGTGGTGTGTCAGAGGCTAATCCATTCACTGATGTAGAGTGTGGCCATCCTTTTGCCTTCTGGAGTTAAAATAGAAAAACCACAAGACTCCCAGCTCTGTGCAGCCTCCATTTGGGGTTTGGACTGTGATGTGCTGGAGGATAACACTGTTCCTTATTAAACGTAGCAGCCGCAGGGCTCTGGTGACCACTTTTTAATACAAAATGGAATGTATTTAATACTGTCTGATTACAGGGGATCATGAACCTATATGATAATAGTGACTGATAACAGACCGTAATTCGTTGTCTTTGTGGTCCACATAACTTGTTTTATCTGCTTTATCTGTTTTTACCTTGTCAAATGAATAAAACATCCAGCCACTGTATGAGAACTATGAAGAGATTCCAAGCCAGAAGGTGCCCTAATACTATGTATAGGGGATTATGTGGCCATGATATTGTGTATATGAAGCCGAGATGAATCTCATACTGCGCATAGGTAGATGTAGGGGACATCATACTTTATATAGGGAACCGTGGGTGTATTACACTGTGTATAGGGGAGCAGTGGGGCCATCCTACTAAATATAGGGAGCTGTGGGGCCATCATATCATATATAGGGATCTGTGGGGACAACATACTGAAAATAGTGAGCTGTGGGGCCATCATACCATATATAGGGATCTGTGGGGCCATCATACCTACAGAACAGAACAAAACTTGTATGCAAACAGAAACTAACAAAAAGGTTATACACCAGAATGGAGGAAGGGGGAGTCTAATATGGCACCTGCTGGCAGAAGATTGGCCAGGGAAGCAGAACTCAGCCAGCCAAAATTATATAAATTCCAGCAGAGGCTGGCCACACTTCCCTATAGCCAGGTGGAGAGTCTCCAGACAGGAGGCTGAAGCAGAGCTGAGATTTCTGCAATGCAGCTCAGCAAAAGAGCTGCCAATAGGGGAAGCAGAGCGGAGAATACGGTGAATAGGACGGTACTGAGAAGGTATGCCAGACACCAGCGTGACAGTACCCCCCTTTTCGCCACCTCCAACTTGGGTAGGACAAACAAATAGAATCCCATGATTGGCAGGAGCGCAGAGAACAGAAAACAAATCGCTAAAAAAGTTACTGACAACAGTAAACCATAAATACCTAACGTGGACCTGCAGACAGCGAGCAAAAGGATCTCCGGAGCAAATGGAAATCTGGCAACCCCAAAAAGCTGAACACAGCCAGACAGACGTCTTGGAAACCAGAAACAGAACAAGACGGGAGGAAACAAAGACTAGTGACAAGAGGCAAACAAAACTCTGGAGACTCCAGGCACCGTAGACCAAAAGGAATAGACAGGTGACACTGCTGGACCACAGGAGACGTCGTGCAGCTCACGCCAGACTCACATAAGGTGATCAGAGATGGTCAGACACAGGGCTCAGATACAGCACTAAAACAAAAAACCCCGATGCTAACGAGCATGTCAGCAGGGCCTATGGTCTGACCTTACCGGGATGAGTGGACTCACTGTGCCACAGGGCCGGGCTTAACCTGAAGGGGCATGGCTAAGCAACTACCTTTTCTTCACTAGATCTTCTAGTATTAAGGATAGGGCCACAGGTAGTCGCCAGGTACCACTCCAGGGCACTCCCCGAGCCTGCAACAGCTGACCAGAGAGACAGGGTGCAGGAAATGTAAGGCAGAACCCAGAGACACAGGCAGACAGCACAAGTACAGGAAGCAGACAAGGACTATAGAGGAGAGGTCAGGAACAAACAAGAGATAAGCCAGGGCAAAAACAGAAAGACGAAGCATAGACTAAAATGGACAGACCAGACAGAGCCCAACAGGCAGTCAGGATGAGAAGTAATACAGAAATATAGGACAGACAGAACAAAACATAGCTAACAAACAAATAGAAACTAACTAAAAGGTCAGACACCAGAGTGGAGCGAGGGGCAGGTTAATATGGCACCTGCTGGCAGGAGATTGGCCAATGAAGCAGAACTCTGCTGGACACAATGATATACATTTCAGCAGTTTGGCCACAATGCCCTATAGCCAGGTGGAGAGTCTGCAGACAGGAGGATGCAGCTGAGATGAGAGGGTTGCAAAGCAGCTCAACAAAAGATCTGCCACAGGGGGAAGCAGTTCGGAGAAAGCACTGAGTAGGATGATACTGAGAAGGCGTGCAAGACATGACTAGAGCATTACTTTTTTTTAGCATAGTGGAAGCATTATTACTTTCTATGGGACAATATTATTTTTGTAGCCACTTTCTATCCAGTACAGTGACTTTGCAGTATTTTTGGGGTGAAAATATAGTAAAGACAGTTTTTAAAGCATTGGGAGCTACTGTTCCATGCTGCAGGTGTAGTCATGGTGGAGAGTTTGTGTAGGTTTTTAATTTGGTCAATGTAACATAGAAATTAGCAGGTGATATTGAGTTGAGCAGAAAGATTTGCAGCAGCCTTCTCCGATCCTAACAGAAGCTTCTAGGCCAGTGATGGAGAACCTATGGCACGTGTGCCAGACAGGGCATGCAGAGCCCTTTCTGTCGGCACGCATGCTGTCGCCTCATTCAGCCACTTTGAACTGCCGGTGTGATCGCGCTGGCAGTTCAAAGTTGTGTTGGAGCAGAGTCAGAGGAGACATTTCTCCTCGCTCTGACACTCCTCCTCTCTTAGGCCGCAGGCCTGTTGCCTAGGAGACGGCGGGAGCGTCAGTAAGCTGCGCTGGCGTAATGACGACTGGAGGCAGCGCGGGAACTGAGGACCCAGCGGCGCACAACAGTGGAGCGGGTGTTGGAAGATGAGTTTTTCATTTTTTTAAACTGTGTGCGGCAGTGGCTGTGTCAAGGTCTGGGGGAAACATGGCAGTATGGGGGAAACATAGCAGTATGGAGAGAAAACATGGAAGGATGGGGGAAAACATGGCAGGATGGGGGAAAACATGGAAGGATGGGGGAAACATGGAAGGATGGGGGAAACATGGAAGGATGGGGGAAACATGGAAGGATGGGGGAAACATGGAAGGATGGGGGAAACATGGAAGGATGGAGGAAACATGGAAGGATGGGGGAAACATGGAAGGATGGGGGAAAACAAGACTCGAAAAATACAGAACAGAAACTTTCTTGCCTATCATTGATCAATTTATCACTTCTCTTGACCAATGTCTTCAAGCATATAAAGATATATCAAACAAATTTAGCTTTTTTAGCCATTTGAAAGAACTGTCTTCAGAAGAGTTTAAGGCCACAACAGAGCAACTCGTCATGTCTTATTCACATGACTTGGACATTACATTTATCGATGAACTGTGTCAGTTTGTAACATTTGCCTTTGCCAATTTATTCACAGACGAGGAGCTAAAAGATATCAGCACTAAACTCTTCATGTACAAGCTATCATGGAAAAGGGTGTGCAAGACACTTTCCCAAATATTGAGATAGCTCTAAGGATATATCTAATTTTGATGGTAACAAACTGCAGTGGTGAGCGTTCCTTCTCAAAACTCAAATTAATTGAAAACTGATTAAGGACATCCATGAAGCAGGAATGACTTGTAAATTTGGCTAACATGAGCATTGAGTCATATATACTGCGTGAATTCAAATAAAAAAAATCAAATCTTTATTTTTATATAGCGCTAACATATTCTGCAGCGCTTTACATACATCAGGAACACTGTCCCCATTGGGGCTCACAATCTAAAGTCCCTATCTGTATGTCTTTCGAATGTGGGAGGAAACCCACGCAAACACAGGGAGAACATACAAACTTCTTGCAGATGTTGTCCTTGGTGGGATTTGAACCCAGGACCCCAGCGCTGCAAGACTGCAGTGCTAACCACTGAGCCACCATGCCGTGAATTGGACTTTACTGACATCATTGGTGATTTTGCAGCACGAAAATCAAGGAAAGTGCCTGGATTGTATAAAAGGAATGATTTTACCTGAACTACTCTGCATAAATGATTTTTGTAAATAAACCTGTGTTCGTTTTATTTTGTGTTAAATATTCCAACACCTTGAAAAATGGGCCTCCCTCCAAAATGGGCCCCGGGCCACCCACCTCTTAAATCCGGACCTGGCAGGGTGACTTTGAGTGGGCCTAGAAATCACAATATACAGTTAGGTCCAGAAATATTTGGACAGTGACACAAGTTTTGTTATTTTAGCTGTTTACAAAAACATGTTCAGAAATACAATTATATATATAATATGGGCTGAAAGTGCACACTCCCAGCTGCAATATGAGAGTTTTCACATCCAAATCGGAGAAAGGGTTTAGGAATCATAGCTCTGTAATGCATAGCCTCCTCTTTTTAAAGGGACCAAAAGTAATTGGACAAGGGACTCTAAGGGCTGCAATTAACTCTGAAGGCGTCTCCCTCGTTAACCTGTAATCAATGAAGTAGTTAAAAGGTCTGGGGTTGACTACAGGTGTGTGGTTTTGCATTTGGAAGCTGTTGTTGTGACCAGACAACATGCGGTCTAAGGAACTCTCAATTGAGGTGAAGCAGAACATCCTGAGGCTGAAAAAAAAGAAAAAATCCATCAGAGAGATAGCAGACATGCTTGGAGTAGCAAAATCAACAGTCGGGTACATTCTGAGAAAAAAGGAATTGACTGGTGAGCTTGGGAACTCAAAAAGGCCTGGGCGTCCACGGATGACAACAGTGGTGGATGATCGCCGCATACTTTCTTTGGTGAAGAAGAACCCGTTCACAACATCAACTGAAGTCCAGAACACTCTCAGTGAAGTAGGTGTATCTGTCTCTAAGTCAACAGTAAAGAGAAGACTCCATGAAAGTAAATACAAAGGGTTCACATCTAGATGCAAATCATTCATCAATTCCAAAAATAGACAGGCCAGAGTTAAATTTGCTGAAAAACACCTCATGAAGCCAGCTCAGTTCTGGAAAAGTATTCTATGGACAGATGAGACAAAGATCAACCTGTACCAGAATGATGGGAAGAAAAAAGTTTGGAGAAGAAAGGGAACGGCACATGATCCAAGGCACACCACATCCTCTGTAAAACATGGTGGAGGCAACGTGATGGCATGGGCATGCATGGCTTTCAATGGCACTGGGTCACTTGTGTTTATTGATGACATAACAGCAGACAAGAGTAGCCGGATGAATTCTGAAGTGTACCGGGATATACTTTCAGCCCAGATTCAGCCAAATGATGCAAAGTTGATCGGACAGCGCTTCATAGTACAGATGGACAATGACCCCAAGCATACAGCCAAAGCTACCCATGAGTTCATGAGTGCAAAAAAGTGGAACATTCTGCAATGGCCAAGTCAATCACCAGATCTTAACCCAATTGAGCATGCATTTCACTTGCTCAAATCCAGACTTAAGATGGAAAGACCCACAAACAAGCAAGACCTGAAGGCTGCGGCTGTAAAGGCCTGGCAAATCATTAGAAGGAGGAAACCCAGCGTTTGGTGATGTTCATGGGTTCCAGACTTAAGGCAGTGATTGCCTCCAAAGGATTCGCAACAAAATATTGAAAATAAAAATATTTTGTTTGGGTTTGGTTTATTTGTCCAATTACTTTTGACCTCCTAAAATGTGGAGTGTTTGTAAAGAAATGTGTACAATTCCTACAATTTCTATCAGATATTTTTGTTCAAACCTTCAAATTAAACGTTACAATCTGCACTTGAATTCTGTTGTAGAGGTTTCATTTCAAATCCAATGTGGTGGCATGCAGAGCCCAACTCGCGAAAATTGTGTCACTGTCCAAATATTTCTGGACCTAACTGTACATGTCTACCTTGGTGATTGCCATCATATTAAGTTGATTGTCAGCTGTTTAGTGCCAATCATCCTTAATTGCTAGTACAATTGCATAGCTTCAGTAATTTTTGGTATCATATCCCTGTTCCTATGAAGTGATGTGCTGCAGACAAACTATTTTAATTAAATCAAACGACAAATGATTGTTGATACATTTAATTTAGTGCTCCATTCCAGGGGGTTTTTTTGGTGCTAAAGTGGTGCTTTAAATCTAAGTCCCCTGCTCGTAGCCCCTTACCTTCCGGTGTTTTCACTTTTTTTGGGCACCGCTTGTCTTGTGCCCACAGCTTCTGATGGAGGAAGTCACAAGTTACGTTACAAGCTTTCAATGCACCGGTATGAGAGCCAGAACAAAGCTACGAGGCTGTCATTCAGAAGCATTGAGTTGTGACCTCCGGTGCGGTCCATGGAACGCTGGAACTGAAGGCAGGTCACAAATTGCCGAGACCAACTTCAGCGATGCTGGAAAAAGATGAAGATAGTGGCACGGGAGTATAAGACAGGGGTCAAAGAACTTAGATTTAATGCACCACTCCAGTAGAAAGTAAAAAAACAAACAAACGCTTGAGTGGTGCTTTAAAGGAACCAGCTAAAATGGTGTGAACCACAAAAATTTACAAAAAATTACAAACTAACCAGACTGTAAGAAAATACACAGCGATCCAGAATATAAAAGGGTTAAAAAAAACTTTGGTCAAATAAATGTTCTTAACCTTCTGTATTATACATTGTAACTGTCTGTAACCTAGACAAAGACATAAACAAAATTTTTGTTTTGTCATTTGACACCATTTTTATCCCAATTTAAGTCATAAGAGGATATAAAATATTTCAAAGGAAAAAGGGGAGATAAGCAGCTGCCAAACACCTCTGGAGCTTTGTATTTTCAAGAGATTAATAATGATGAGGATCTTCCAAGCTGATGTCTGTGCCACATTTTAGGCTGGATTCACACATCTCGGACCATGATGCACGGACCGGCTGCTAGTCTTCTAATTATGAAGCTGTCGTGCTCAGTTTAGGAAACCTGCAGCAGGTCAATGCATCTAAAGGGTGCTTTACACGCTGTGACATCTCTAGCGATTGCTAGCAATGTCGTACGCGATAGCACCCGCCCCCGTCGTGTGTGCGACATTTGGTGATCGCTGCCGTAGCATATTTGCTAACATTCGCGAACATTATCGCTACGGCAACGTCACACGCACATACCTGTGAAGCGACGTCGCTGTGACCACCGAACAATCCATCTTTCAAGGGGTAGGTGCGTTCGGCGTCACAGCGACGTCACTAAGCGGCTGTATACAATAGCATAGATAAAGAGATATTTAGAAAAAGTATTTCTAAAGATCCTTTATGATATGCTAATGAGCATGGGGACTAGTCGCAAGGGTGTTAGTTCATGCGCTCATTCCGCCCTATTGCCCAGCGTCATCATCGGCAGTGATGTGCGTACCTGTGTCCGTTGCATCGCCTCAGAACGCTGGGCTTAGAGTCTATGCACATAATCAGAAGTCCCCGGACTTCCGGTCATGTGCACTACACCAGTTTGAAGCCAGGATGCGAACACCCCGCTTCATAGTACGCATGACTGGAAGTCTGGGGACTTTTTATCATGTGCACTGAGACGAACACCAGTGTTGGCAGCGGTGACAGCAGAGAGGTGAGCGTGACCATAAATCTGACGCTGCGCATTCATTAGCATGTTAGAATGCCCACAGGGCCGTCCTTACATGCTAAGGGGGCCGACTAGCCAAGGGAAGTAACGCCCATGCAACTAGTCATTGTCCTCATTAGTATATCATAAAGGATCTTTAGAAATACTTTTTCTAAAGATCTCTTTATCTATGCTACTAAAGGCTGGGACTGCCAGGCAGGGATTAGAAATATGCACCCAGAACTGCTCGTGGTTCTGGTGCATATTGGACCTGACAGGTTCCCTTTAAACATCCAGTGCATGTTTTATCATATTATTCCAAGCAGTGGCGTAGTAAAGGGGGGGGGCGGAGGGGGCGGTCCACCCCGGGCGGCACGTGTCGGGGGGTGGCATTTTGGGGGTAAAAAATAGAAAGCTTATAGAAAAGGGCCATCCGCAGCTTCCTTCCTGAACATCTTTAACCCCTTAAAGACCCATGACGTACTGGGTATGTCATGGTGACATGGTACTTAACGGCCCATGACGTACCCAGTACGTCATGGCGAAATTGCGGCCCCGGTGGCTGTGATCGGTGTGCAAAAACCTTAGATTCGGGGAGGAGGGGACCTCTGCCTGACTTCAGGAGGGGTGGTGTCTCCCCCCCCCGGACGTACGGAGGCTGTGATTGGCTGACGAACGCCGCTCAGCCAATCACAGCCACTGTGATGTTTCAGTCATTGAAAATGGCTGAAACATTGAAATCCAGCCATGATCAGTGCAGCTATAGGACTGATCATTGGCTGGAGCTGGGTGAACTTTGTTTCACCCGCCCCCAGCTCTGATTGGAGAGATCGGCCTTGTGACCAATCTCTCCAATCACCTTGGAACTGGGGCCGGTGACCTGTAGGTGACCACTCCCCTCAGGTTCACTCTATCCATGAAAGCTGAGGAGAGTGATCCCTGCAAGTGCCATTTGGTAGGTGCCCCTGATCCACCGCTGCGCCCGATCAGCCCCCGCAGCGGCAGCAGTAGTAGTCACCGCCCCCGATCTGCCGCCGCTACTGCCTCCGATCTGCCACCGCCCTCCTCCATCTGCTGCCCCCCTCCATCCACCACTGCTCTCCCCATCAGCCACTGCCCGCCTTCATCCACCATCGCTCTCCCCATCAGCCGCTGCCCGCCTTCATCCACCACCGCTCTTCCCATGAGCCAATACCCCCCTTCATCCGCCAATGAACTCCCCATCAGCCACTGCCCCCCTTCATCCGCCACCGATCTCCCCATCAGCCGCTGCCCCCCTCCATCCGCCACCGCTTTCCCCATCAGCCGCTGCCCCCTCCCCGATCTGCTGCCCACTCTCTCCCACCTCTCACCCTCCTCCATCTGCTGCCTCCTCCATCTGCTGTGATCCTGCTGTCTAGATCCATCCTGTAAGGTAGCTATCCCCAATCTTATCTTCCACCTTCCCCCCCACTCACCCCTCGCCAACGTGGGGGGTGACAAATTTGACGACCACCCCGGGCGGCAAAAACAGTTGCTACGCCACTGATTCCAAGTAGTTAATAATTAAAACTTGACAGTAATACACAAATATGTAATACTACAGGATTTTTTTTTATATATATAAACTTTCAATTTTTTTTTTAAATAAAGGTAAATCTGCAGTATGGGGTACATCCCGCATTTTCCATGCTGATCTATTTTTTTTCACTGCCTGGGTGGCTGGATGCCTCGGCTAACTAGCTCACCTTATTCTTGGTTTTATTCCTGTGAAAACTTGGCCTGCGGACAAGCTGGGAGTCTTTGGCAGGCATCCCCAAGGGCTGTGGTTGTTCTGAAGTTTACCACCGTGTGGCGCCATGAGCTGTACAATGCTCTGAGGGACAAGCCAAGCCACCTCCAGAAGGAGAAGCGTGATTCTGCGCATTCTGAAATCCTTACGTAAGTTATGTGTTCACAAATCTGCAAATAGTGGCATATGGAGAGTAACTTTTCTAGGAAATTTTAAATGAGGTAGTAGGATTCCTGATTCTCTCCTGACACGTGAAATAACACATAGAGAGACACATTGTAAAGGTGACATCTCAAGCCAGAGAAATGTTATCTAGAAGAAATGAAGAACATCTTCTAGCATCCGGGCCGGCTCCAGGTTTTTGTGGGCCCTGGGCGAAAGAGTCTCAGTGGACCCCATCCACACGTAGACATGCACAGATACATACACATACAGGCATACGTACGCATACTTATTTAAAGAGATATTCACAAAAACACATAAATAGACATAAATCTAGACACAGTCATATACACTGACATACATAGATACAGATCATACATACACACACAGACAGATTAGAGATATTTCTAATATTGGGAAGACGGCAGCAGCCTCATGCACATCCCCCACTTGTCTCCACCCAGCTCCTCCTGGGCATGTGTCTGTGCCACGCTGATTGGTGGCCATCACTAACAGACATGGCCGCACATAGAGAACACTAACACTGCTGTATATACATCACAAGAGAGGTTGGGGAAATACACATTACTGAGGGGCATACATATTACTGAGGAAAGGGGTACAGAGCAATGGGGGGCATGCAGCTCCAGAGTGGGGCATACAGCTCTAGAGGAGGGAAGTGGCTCTGGGGTGGGGGGGGGACAAACAGCTCTGAGGTGGGGGATGACATGCAGCTCTGGGGGTATACAGCTCTGGGGTGGGGGGTGACCACCGTCGGACTGGCCCAGCGGAGCACCGGAGAATCCCCCAGTGGGCCCCCATGCTTTTTATTGTGTGGGGGATTCTGCGTGCTTATTACTGCGGGCTGGGCAGGGGTGTTCAGTGGGCAGACTGGGCCCCCATGCTCTGATGGGCCCCCAGCCTTTCCATCATAAACTGCAGTGATCGCACAGAACAATCTGTGTGATCTCTGCAGTTTCTGCAGTTGTAGCAGGACCTGTGGTGACATCATAGTCATGTGACTCACCCCAGTCCTTGTAGTGCGGGTAGTCCTCAGGCCTGCACAAAAAGAGGTGCGTACAGGACCTGCAGACTACGCCTCTCATATTCAAATGTACGCGCGTCTATCAGGCCTGAGACTCCCCTTGCTGTGAGCCTCCCCCTGCAGTGAGCCTCCTGCCTCCCGCTGCTGTGAGCCTGCCTCCCGCTGCTGTGAGCCTCCTGCCTCCCGCTGCGTACGCTCCTAGTACTGTGTGCCACCCATGGTGTCGAAATTGGGGGAAAAGTGAGGAATATGCTCTGGGAGTGATCAGCTATAGGTGACTGTGTGTTATTTTCTGCAGAGTCGCGTCATGGCAGGAAGAAGTGATGGCGGTCAGCGACGGATGAAGAGAAAAAGCGAAGATGAATAACTTCAGCTAGAGACATCACTGGTAAGTCAGTGTGTTACATGTACACATACACTATACACTGTATATACAGCTCCTGTGTATATGTCACTAATTAAGGTCACTGGTGATCACTGTATTACCTGTACACTGACACTATATACAGAGCTCCTGTGTATAATGGCAGTGATGGTAATATTAGTGTTATTAGTATTGTGGTTTTTATTCATGATCATTATTGTAGTATTATTCGGGCACTGTGTGGTGGCAATATGTGGTCTGGCCACAGTGTGGTGGTATTTCTCTGTTGTATGTGGCATTATTTGGTCATTTATGTGGTTTGGTTATAGTGTTGAGGTATTTCTCCCTTGTATGTGGTAATATTTGGTCATTATGTGCTCTGATTATGGTGTGGCGGTATTTCTCTCTTGTATGCGGTTGTATTCGGTTACTATGTGGTGGTAATATGTTATTGGTCACAGTGTGGTGGTATTTCTCCCTTGTATGTGGTATATGTGGTCACCACTCGAGCCACAGCAGCAAACCCGGATCCGAGCAGGCCTCCGAGAGAAGCGGCATTGGCCCCCACCCGCAACAATTATGTAGCCCCCATGTGGCACTATGCAAGCCCCATATGGCACTATGCAGCCCCCATGTACTATTATGTAGCCCCCATACGGCACTATGCAACCCCCTTATGGCACTATGCAACCCCCATATAACATTAAGCAGCCCCTATATAGCACAATGTAGACCCAGATAGCATTAGGCACCTTCATGTAGTATACAGCCCCCATATAGCACAATGCAGACTCATATAGCATTAGGCACCCTCATGTAGTATACAGCCCGTATATAGCACAATGCAGACCCAGATAGCATTAGGCATCCTCATGTAGTATACAGCCCATATATAGCACAGTGCAGACCCAAATGGCATTAGGCACCTTCATGTAGTATACAGCCCGCATATAGCACAATGCAAACCCAGATAGCATTAGGCACCCTCATGTAGTATACAGCCCGTATATAGCACAGTGCAGACCCAGATAGCAAAGGCACCCTCATGTAGTATACAGCCCCCATATAGCACAGTCACAATCATTGGAAGGGAGGAGGGGAGGGAAACATATCCAGTACCATGTCTTTAAAAAACTTCAAATTTATTAATTCCAAGTAAAACAAATTTTCTTATATGGACTAAAACAATCTTTCCATATACCTTCTATCGCCTTACATGTTTCAGAGAACTCCTTAATCATAGGCAAATACAAAGAAATGATGCCTATAGTGGCTTAAATAGGTTCCATAGACAACCGAATCTACATATAAAATAGTACCATCACAAGTATATCCATACATAGACAAAAAATATATGATTTGTTGATCTATTTACTTACATTTATTATTATTATTATTATTATTATTATTATTGTTGGAGGCTTCCCGCATGCTTTTTCTGTATATTTTTTCAACATATATATATATATATATATATAAAACTATATATTTTTCTGCATATTCTTTTTTATATTTTTTCTACATATTTTTTCTACATATTTCCCGTATATGTTTTTTCTACAGGTGTTTTTTTCTGTGTTTCGTTTCCACATGCGTGTGTTTTTTTGCATTTTTCTACATGTCCGAGGTATAATTTATGGTGTTTTTTTTTTATTTTTTGTCTATGTATGGATATACTTGTGAAGGTGCTATTTTATATGTAGATTCGGTTGTCTATGGAACTTATTTAAGCCACTACATGCTTCATTTCTTTGTATTTGCCTATGATTAAGGAGTTCTTCTCTGAAACATGTAAGGCATATGGAGAGATTGTTTTAGTCCGTATAAGAAAACATTTTTTACGAGGAATTATTAAATTTGAAGTTTTTTTAAAGACATGGTGCTGGATATGTTTCCCTCCCCTCCTCCTTTCCAATGATTGTGACAGCTGTGGACGCCAACCATGGATACCGTGCACCGACCCAGGTGGAATCTAGATACAGAGACTAGTGAGCTGGATATATTGTATTTTTGTTATTTTTACATATAGCACAGTGCAGACCCAGATAGCATTAGGCACCTTCATGTAGTATACAGCCCCCATATAGCACAATGCAGACTCATATAGCATTAGGCACCCTCATGTAGTATACAGCCCGTATATAGCACAATGCAGACCCAGATAGCATTAGGCATCCTCATGTAGTATACAGCCCATATATAGCACAGTGCAGACCCAAATGGCATTAGGCACCTTCATGTAGTATACAGCCCGCATATAGCACAATGCAAACCCAGATAGCATTAGGCACCCTCATGTAGTATACAGCCCGTATATAGCACAGTGCAGACCCAGATAGCAAAGGCACCCTCATGTAGTATACAGCCCCCATATAGCACAGTCACAATCATTGGAAGGGAGGAGGGGAGGGAAACATATCCAGTACCATGTCTTTAAAAAACTTCAAATTTATTAATTCCAAGTAAAACAAATTTTCTTATATGGACTAAAACAATCTTTCCATATACCTTCTATCGCCTTACATGTTTCAGAGAACTCCTTAATCATAGGCAAATACAAAGAAATGATGCCTATAGTGGCTTAAATAGGTTCCATAGACAACCGAATCTACATATAAAATAGTACCATCACAAGTATATCCATACATAGACAAAAAATATATGATTTGTTGATCTATTTACTTACATTTATTATTATTATTATTATTATTATTATTATTATTGTTGGAGGCTTCCCGCATGCTTTTTCTGTATATTTTTTCAACATATATATATATATATATATATAAAACTATATATTTTTCTGCATATTCTTTTTTATATTTTTTCTACATATTTTTTCTACATATTTCCCGTATATGTTTTTTCTACAGGTGTTTTTTTCTGTGTTTCGTTTCCACATGCGTGTGTTTTTTTGCATTTTTCTACATGTCCGAGGTATAATTTATGGTGTTTTTTTTTTATTTTTTGTCTATGTATGGATATACTTGTGAAGGTGCTATTTTATATGTAGATTCGGTTGTCTATGGAACTTATTTAAGCCACTACATGCTTCATTTCTTTGTATTTGCCTATGATTAAGGAGTTCTTCTCTGAAACATGTAAGGCATATGGAGAGATTGTTTTAGTCCGTATAAGAAAACATTTTTTACGAGGAATTATTAAATTTGAAGTTTTTTTAAAGACATGGTGCTGGATATGTTTCCCTCCCCTCCTCCTTTCCAATGATTGTGACAGCTGTGGACGCCAACCATGGATACCGTGCACCGACCCAGGTGGAATCTAGATACAGAGACTAGTGAGCTGGATATATTGTATTTTTGTTATTTTTACATATAGCACAGTGCAGACCCAGATAGCATTAGGCACCTTTATTAGTATACAGCCCGTATATAGCACAATGCAGACCCAGACAGCATTAGGCACCTTCATTAGTATACAGCCCGTATATAGCACAGTGCAGACCCAGATAGCATTAGGCACCCTCATGTAGTATACAGCCCGTATATACAGTTAGGTCCAGAAATATTTGGACAGTGACACAATTTTCGCGAGTTGGGCTCTGCATGCCACCACATTGGATTTGAAATGAAATCTCGACAACAGAATTCAAGTGCAGATTGTAACGTTTAATTTGAAGGTTTGAACAAAAATATCTGATAGAAATTGTAGGAATTGTACACATTTCTTTACAAACACTCCACATTTTAGGAGGTCAAAAGTAATTGGACAAATAAACCAAACCCAAACAAAATATTTTTATTTTCAATATTTTGTTGCGAATCCTTTGGAGGCAATCACTGCCTTAAGTCTGGAACCCATGGACATCACCAAACGCTGGGTTTCCTCCTTCTTAATGCTTTGTCAGGCCTTTACAGCCGCAGCCTTCAGGTCTTGCTTGTTTGTGGGTCTTTCCGTCTTAAGTCTGGATTTGAGCAAGTGAAATGCATGCTCAATTGGGTTAAGATCTGGTGATTGACTTGGCCATTGCAGAATGTTCCACTTTTTTGCACTCATGAACTCCTGGGTAGCTTTGGCTGTATGCTTGGGGTCATTGTCCATCTGTACTATGAAGCGCCGTCCGATCAACTTTGCGGCATTTGGCTGAATCTGGGCTGAAAGTATATCCCGGTACACTTCAGAATTCATCCGGCTACTCTTGTCTGCTGTTATGTCATCAATAAACACAAGTGACCCAGTGCCATTGAAAGCCATGCATGCCCATGCCATCACGTTGCCTCCACCATGTTTTACAGAGGATGTGGTGTGCCTTGGATCATGTGCCGTTCCCTTTCTTCTCCAAACTTTTTTCTTCCCATCATTCTGGTACAGGTTGATCTTTGTCTCATCTGTCCATAGAATACTTTTCCAGAACTGAGCTGGCTTCATGAGGTGTTTTTCAGCAAATTTAACTCTGGCCTGTCTATTTTTGGAATTGATGAATGGTTTGCATCTAGATGTGAACCCTTTGTATTTACTTTCATGGAGTCTTCTCTTTACTGTTGACTTAGAGACAGATACACCTACTTCACTGAGAGTGTTCTGGACTTCAGTTGATGTTGTGAACGGGTTCTTCTTCATCAAAGAAAGTATGCGGCGATCATCCACCACTGTTGTCATCCGTGGACACCCAGGCCTTTTTGAGTTCCCAAGCTCACCAGTCAATTCCTTTTTTCTCAGAATGTACCCGACTGTTGATTTTGCTACTCCAAGCATGTCTGCTATCTCTCTGATGGATATTTTCTTTTTTTTCAGCCTCAGGATGTTCTGCTTCACCTCAATTGAGAGTTCCTTAGACCGCATGTTGTCTGGTCACAGCAACAGCTTCCAAATGCAAAACCACACACCTGTAATCAACCCCAGACCTTTTAACTACTTCATTGATTACAGGTTAACGAGGGAGACGCCTTCAGAGTTAATTGCAGCCCTTAGAGTCCCTTGTCCAATTACTTTTGGTCCCTTGAAAAAGAGGAGGCTATGCATTACAGAGTTATGATTCCTAAACCCTTTCTCCGATTTGGATGTGAAAACTCTCATATTGCAGCTGGGAGTGTGCACTTTCAGCCCATATTATATATATAATTGTATTTCTGAACATGTTTTTGTGAACAGCTAAAATAACAAAACTTGTGTCACTGTCCAAATATTTCTGGCCCTGACTATAGCACAATGCAGACCCAGATAGCATTAGGCACCCTCATGTAGTATACAGCACCCATAGTTGTCTCGCCACAGTGATTGAATACATACTCACTTTTCCTCGTTCCCCTGCTGCTCCGGTCTCCTCAGCGCGTCCACTGCTGTCATTCTAACCTCACTGCAGGCGCGCAGTGTTGACGTCATCGCGCTCTGCTGCTGAGCTGTCAAAGAGCCGACAGACACAGCGGGAGAATGATAAGAGAGGGAACACGCTGCTCCATTTCATCATTGCTTTCAATTGTATCGGCAACTGCGATGCCGATACAATTGAAAGTACGAACCTCGGCGGGGAGGAGGCTGGTGACAGCGCGTGCATCGGGCCCTCCTGAGTAGCTGTGACTTGTCCTGCCACTGCGAGTGGGCCCCCTCGGCAGCTCAGGGCCCCGGCATGTCACCGGGTTCGCCGCGTGCTGACGCCGGCCCAGTCTAGCACCAATCTAGAATCTTTCTGGAAGTTTAGAGGTTTTGTAGCTTTACATTTGGGCCCTTCCATTGGTTCTTTGGATTGATGCTGATACCATAATTTTAAACTCTGTAGAGATGGGGCTTGTGATTTCTGCTTGTCTGACTCATAACTAATAGCTGAACTTTGTGGCCTTCTCAATAATCAATCCCCTGCAAAGCAAGGAGAACCAAACACATAGAAAAGTTCAGCTCAAGGAGGACACTGGATGGAAGTTGAGAGTAGGATAGTTTTCTCCAAAAGTAGACAGTGAGTGGGTGGAGGATTGTGTGGTTCTAAGGGAATTTTGATCATCAGGAGTTGGCATTTATTAGGGTTTTGCTGGCTGCACCCAGTAATCTATCCTATCCTTTGGTGTTTTAGTTAGCAGGGCCTCTCTTTGCTCTAGTCTATTTCTAACCAACTGTGTATTGTGTATTTCTTACACTATCATCAATATATGTTGGGGGCTTTAACAATCCCTTTTGGGCTGCTCTGAGGCAAGTTAGGATTCCTTTCTTCATCTTTGAGGCTATCTAGTTTCGTAGGCAGTGACGAGGCATCTAGTTGTATTTAAATTGTCAGGGGTTGCTGCCTGTTAGTTACCAACCACTCTTGGGCTCTTTTTTTTCTGTGTTTTCCAGGTTTTTCCTCCTGGACTTTTTGGGGTAGTGGATCTTGGTTTTTGGGTTGCCACTATCTCTGGATATGGGATGGTGTTTTCCCTTGAATGGGATATCCATGGGAATGTCCGCGCTCTCCTAACCATAACAGGGTGCACTGATTTATGAACCCTCGGCATTGCTTGGGGTTGCCGTCAAAATGTGGTGGAATGGACAGATGAGGCATGGAAGCTGTCAGTGCTGGAGCTGCAGGCTGGATGGATGTAGATGAGACAGCGAGTCCCAGGTCATTCGAACGGGAGTTCATGGACCGCAGAAAGGACAGTATCTTATCGTGCTGTTCCCACGTCTCAGACATCTCCCGACACAGCGCAGGAAGCAAAAGGGTGTCAAAGTCAACAGAGTCCATGGCCTGTGCAAACAGTAGCATTTGCCGGTGTTGGGGCCATCAGTAGTAAGTGTGGACCCACTGGACCAAAGGGGGGAAAACAGGTATGGGAAACTAGGCACAGGAATAGATAATGAGAAAGGAGCATGAGTACTGACAACTACTAGAAGACGGGAAGACTGACTAACTAAAGGCATTGCACAGACACCTCCCCTAGTGGGAAGATGCTCTAAATACCTAGTGCCTCTCAGCCATAGGCCATCTCCCATAGCCAGTGCAGCAGTTTTACCCTTAGTTTATTTAGCAAGCCAGTGGTCATCTTGGAGATGTGTTTGGGGTTGTTATCATGTTGGGATACTGTCCTGCAGCCAAGTTTCTGAAAGGAGGGGATCAATGCTCTGCTTCTGTATGTCACAGTACATGTTGGCATTTATGGTTTCCTAAATGAAATGTAGGTGCCATGTAGCTCCCCACAGCTGGCAGCACTCACGCAGTCCCAAACCATGACACTCCCACCACCATGCTTGACTGTAGCAAAGACACACTGGTCTTTGTACTCCTCATCTGGTTGCCGCCACACACATTTGACACCATCTGAACCAAGTAAGTTTATCTTGGTCTCATTAGACCACAGGACATAGCTCCATGGTTCCAGGAATCCATGTCCTTAGTTTGATTGTGTTCAGCAATCTGTTTGTAGGCTTTTTGTGCATCATGTTTGAAAGAGGCTACCATCTGAGATGACAGCCTTGCAGACCAATTTGATACAGTGTGACCATGTGACCAATAAGAGAGTGTTTGAGCGATAAAACAAAATCTAACACACCTGCTCCCCATTAACACCTGAGACCTTGTAACACTAATGAGTCACATGACACCGGGGGAGGGAAAATGGCTAATTAGGCACAATTTCATCATTTCACTTAGAGGTGTACTCACTTTTGTGGCTAGCAGTTTACACATTATTAGCTGTGTGTTCAGTTATTTAGAGGACATCAAATTTACTCTGTTATACAAGCTGTACACTGACACTGTACATTGTATCAAAGTGTCATATCATCAGTGTTGTTCCATGAAAAGATATAAAAAATTATTCACAAAAATGTGAGGGTTGTACTCACTTTTGTGATATACTGTATAGTATATTCTCCGGCTGCACAAGGTACCTGCACATGGTGCGTCAGCAAATCAACAGACCATATGATGCACTGTTTGCCCAACACGTTCAATCTAGGCTGGGCGATCATAAGCAATGTCTGCATAGACAAGATGAAGAGACCTAAAGGCCCCGACACACACACAGATAAATCTTTGGCAGATCTGTGGTTGCAGTGAAATCATGGACATATTGTTCCATTTGTACACAGCCACAAACCTGGCACTGATTGCCCACAATTTCACTGCAACCACAGATCTGCCGCAGATTTATCTCTGTGTGTGACAGGGCCTTAACAAGCTTTCCTCTACAAGACTCATGTCTCGTCAAATAGTTGCAGCACTTATTTTCAATGATACCCACATCATTACTTGGTGAATGAGAAGCTGAGTGACAGAAAGTGGAGAAAAGAGCTCCTTGACAACAAGAACACTGTGACAACAGCCTCGAGTCAACGGTGTTCAGTAAGGCTGCTTTCACACCTCCGGTTTTAGCAGAGCCGGCCAATGTGGCTCTAAAACCTATGCAATGGATGCAGCGACAATACCTCATCCTTTGCATAAGTTTTTGCCATGCGGCCCATCCATTTTTTGCCGCTTGCGGCACGCTACTGAGCATGCGCAATGGAAAAAAATGCATGCGGCGTTTGCCGCAGGACGCCGCATGCGGCATCCATAGGCATGCATTGCAAGTTGCGCCGCATCGGCCGGATGCGGCGCGATGCGGGTTTTTTTGCCGGACAAAAAAACGTGCCAGGCAGCGTTCCATCCGGCCGCTGCATCGGCTAAATCTGCCGTATGCGGCAAAAACCTGACCGAACGCAAGTCCATGCGGCACAATCTGGCACTAATGAAAGTCTATGCAAAAAAAACGCAACCAGCGGCAAAAAAAAACCGTTGCGGTTTTTCTGCAAAGCGCCGGATTGTGCCGCACAGGAAAAACCGGAGGTGTGAAAGTAGCCTAAGAGTGAAGACAACTCCATTAGGCCATTTTGCAGGCTATTATTTTGACATGTGATCATAATCTCCTGTGGATTAACTCACAGACTTAGGCTATGTGCACACGCTGCGTTTTTTTGACGCTGCGTTTTTGGCCGCTAAAAACGCACCCGCGGCAAAAAAACGCATGCGTTTTTACCGCGATTTGGTGCGTTTTGCTGCGTTTTTGATCTCTGCTTTTTTCTGCATTTTTCCAATGCATTGCACGAGGGGAAAACGCAGAAAAATGCAGGAAAGAATTGACATGTCCATTTTTTTTTTTTTTTTTTTTTTTAAGCTCAAAAACGCAGCTTAAAAAAAAAGTTGTGTGCGGACAGCAAAAATGAAAACTCATAGAATTTGCTGAGGAAGCAAAGTCATGCAGTTTTGAGGCCAAAAGCGCACCCGAAAAACGCGCAAAAACACCGCGAAAAATGCACTGTGTGAACTTACCCATACTGTGTCAATCCATCTGATGGTCCGATTTTGATAAAGGCCTGGGGCCGAAACGTCAAAACTGTTTGCGAACTAATTACTTATCCCACAAATAAAAAAATAAGAATACACCATTATCTTAGTTATTCTAAGATAAAAACTGTGTTCTCTCACTTCGCCTGTGCTGCCCCCACCTTCCTGATAACTCACTGGTGGCTGCAAAAAACCTGTTGTTATGGTGACCACCTTTAGCCCAGTTCCAGTGTCTGGCTGCTAAGCTGGGAAAGTACCTAAACTGTGCGTGTGTTGTGTAAGTGATAAACACCAGTGGTTAACCTCTTCCTTACCCTGGATGAGTGCTGCATCTTAAGTGAGATGCAATACCCTGTGGCGTCTGAAGCCTCAGGGGCGACACAACAGAAAGTGGAGAAAAGAGCTCCTTGACAACAAGAACACTGACAACAGCCTCGAGTCAACGGTGTTCAATTCTAAACTGTGTGCAGAATTATTAGGCGAGTTGTATTTTAGAGGATTTTTTTATTATTGATCAACAACTACTGTATGTTCTCAATCAACCCAAAAGACATAAATATCAAAGATTAATATTTTTGGAAGTTGGAGTGGACTTTTTTTTAGATTTGGATATCTTAGGAGGATATCTGTTTGTGCAGGTAACTATTACTGCGCAGAATTATTAGGCAACTTAATAAAAAACAAATATATTCCTATCTCACTTGTTTATTTTCACCAGGTAAACCAATATAATGGCACAGAAATTTAGAAATAAACATTTCTGACATGCAAAAACAAAGCCCAAAAAAAATTGTGACCAATATAGCCACCTTTCTTTATGATGACACTCAACAGCCTACCATCCATAGATTTTGTCAGTTGCTTGATCTGTTTACGATCAACATTGCGTGCAGCAGCCACCACAGCCTCCCAGACACTGTTCCGAGAGGTGTACTGTTTTCCCTCCCTGTAGATCTTACATTTTATGAGGGACCACAGGTTCTCTATGAGGTTCAGATCAGGTGAACTAGGGGGCCATGTCATTATTTTTTCATCTTTTAGACCTTTACTGGCCAGCCACGCTGTGGAGTAGTTGGATGCATGTGATGGAGCATAGTCCTGCATGATAATCATGTTTTTCTTGAACAATACCGACTTCTTCCTGCACCACTGCTTGAGGAAGCTGTCTTCCTGAAACTGGCAGTACGCTTGGGAGTTGAGCTTCACTCCATCCTCAACCCGAAAAGGTCCCAAAAGTTCATCTTTGATGATACCAGCCCATACCAGTACCCCACCTCCACCTTGCTGGCGTCTGAGTCGCAGTGGAGCTCTCTGCCCTTTACTGATCCAGCCTCTGGCCCATCCATCTGGCCCATCAATAGTCACTCTCATTTCATCAGTCCATAAAACCTTTGAAAAATCAGTCTTAAGATATTTCTTGGCCCAGTCTTGACGTTTTATCTTATGTTTCTTGTTCAAAGGTGGTGGTTTTTCAGCCTTCCTTACCTTGGCTATGTCCCTGAGTATGGCACTTTTTGATACTCCAGTAACGTTGCAGCTTTGAAATACGGCCACACCGGTGGCAAATGGCATCTTGGCAGCTTCACGCTTGATTTTCCTCAATTCATGGGCAGTTATTTTGCGCCTTTTTTGCCCAACACGTTCTTGCAACCCTGTTGGCTATTTGCCATGAAACACTTGATTGTTCGGTGATCACGCTTTAAAAGTTTGGCAATTTCAAGACTGCTGGATCCCTCTGCAAGACATCTCACAATTTTGGACTTTTCAGAGCCCGTCAAATCTCTCTTCTGACCCATTTTGCCAAAGGAAAGGAAGTTGCCTACTAATTTAACACACCTTATATAGGGTGCTGATGTTATTACACCACACCCCTCCTCATTACAGAGATGCCCGTCACCTAATTAACTTAATTAGTAGTTGGCTCTGAAGCCTATACAGCTTGGAGTAGGACAACATGTATAAAAATTATTATGTGATCAAAATACTCATTTGCCTAATAATTCTGCACACAGTGTAAGATCGAAGACAACAAGTTGGCACCTGCAAGTCAGGATAAGGAATTCATAACTGTTATGGAAAAGGAATTTGCTCAAGATGATTCCAATCTTTACCCTTTGGTTCTCCAAAAACAAGGTTGGCAAACAATCCGTAGCCAGCAACTTGAAGGTTTCCATCTTTAAAACACACCCTAAAGAGGAAACCAGAGATGGAAAAACATTTCGACTTCATGCAGAACATCTTTGACAGAGATCATATGGAACATACACCACCACTGAAAGAAGAAGAAGAATGCTGGTACTTTCCATCTTTTGGTGTTTATCACCCTCGCAAACCTAACTAAATCCTAGTGGGGTTTGACTCTAGTGATAAGTGTGAAGACATCTACCTCAATAACTTGCTCCTCCCTGAGCCTAATCCAAACAGTCTTATAGGAGTATTAATTCGCTTCTGAAAAGAACCTGTTGCAATAATGGCCGACATGCAGCAAATGATTCATTGTTTTATCATGAGGTAAGACCTTAGTAATTACCTCCTACCCTTATGGAGAAGAACTTCTACATAGACGATGGGCTCAAAAATGCTCCTTGCATTGTTAAGAATTAGTATCTAGTCCACTACAAATTCTCTGCAGGCACTTTGCTGCCAGGGAATGTTGGAGAAGTTTGACTCAAAAAGGAACGAAGTTGGATTTTACTTTTCTTTTTGAACTTTTATACAGTTAAAGGAGTTGTCCAAAGTAATTTTCTTCCTAAATCCCTATCTAATTAGTGCTGTTAAAAATTCCCCACCTGATACTATCTAACTGCTCTTCCATTTTTTTTCACTTCATATTTGATGACACTTCATTTCAGAATCCCGGTGCATGCTGGGACACTCAAACGAAGTGTCATCAGGGGGCAGAGGCTGCGGTCACTGTCATAGCCTCTGCCCTCTCCCTGGAATGAAGTGTCATTAGTGACGCTCATTTCAGAGACTGGGCTAGTCCCAGCGCAATCTGCACTATGTGATGTGCACAATGACAGCGCTCTCTGTTGTTGGCTCAGATGAGCAGTAACGAGCCGGCAACAGAGCAGGTTGTCTGAATACACAGCTTGCAGATACCAGTGACATTACTGGTGGGGACAGTGCTGGTCTGTGCACTTTGGGCATTGTGACAAGGTACTCTGTTGCCAACTCATTACTCTTTAACTGAACAACAGAGAGTATGCTGTCATTGTGCACAACACACAGTGCACATTGTGCTGGAACTAGCCAAATCCCTGAAACGAGCGACACTGATGATGCTACATTCCAGGGAGGGGGCAGAGACTGTGACAATGACCACAGCCTCGTCCCACTAATTTGAGTATCTCAACATGCACTGGGATTCTTAATAGAAGCGTCATCAAAAAGGAAGTGAAAAAAATAATAATAGAAAAGCAGTTAGATAGTGTAGTTAGGGAACGGTAGGGCATTTTTAATTCACGTATATTGCAAAATAGTTTAGATTATGACACTGAATAGATACGGATTTAGAATGAAAATTACTTTAGACTTCAGACCACCCCTTTAATATCTCAATAAAAATACTGTACAGGTTCTTTTTGGGCGGCCTGCAAACGATCCTGTGATGCATAACAAGCGCTATATAAAAAGTCCTTCGCAAAATGCAGGTAGCAAACACATTGGCTGCTTTGTGAAACTTTTTCACTTTTTTTTACACTGCCTGCAATAAATCTTCCTTAATGCTATTCAGTTTTGCCAAGTCCTACAATAAGAAAATTAGTTGGAAAGTCAGCCATTTAGGAAGTTATGTGCACGCTTACTTTGTTTTAAATCCAAAAATATTACATTCCTGTTCATCATCATCATACTTTAAAACCTTGAAGAAGGTCACTTTTACTTTCTGGAGTCATAAGACTATTTGGTTCTTGGTGATCTCATGTTGGCAGCTTAAATTTGCTCACTGGTAATTGTGATTTAGCTCTTCTTTAATAGTGGTAATTTTCAATGTGTAACACTTGAGGTTTACTTTGTAGTGTGTGGCCAGGTTTTGTAGTTAAATGTGGGTCACGTTGAGTCCAAGGCGAAGGAAAGCTGAAGAGTGAAGGGTTATTTTGTGTCCCCTACTATTTGTCATTTGTTTGTTTTTTTCCATATTGAAGTCTATGTTGAAGTAGGACTATTTGCAGAATTCGGAACCTGGAGTTTGGGGCACTTTTTTTTAGATCATATTATTTAAATGACTTGCCTCATTGGTTGAGTACTTTTAGTTAGTTTAGTCGGATCTCCCAATGATATGTTAATTATAGGGTTCCCTGCTGCCCGAACCTGTAGCGATTAGTTCTGATTTGCAGAAAAAACCCTCTAAGACGTGTTAAATTTTTCTAAACCGACACCACAAGGCAAATCAAATATTATACAGTTTCCATTGAAATCAATGGGTTGTCTGTGAAATGCATAGACATACGTGGTCCTCCATAGTGAGAGACACTCATTATACCCACACCACTCTCTGATACATTGAAGTTGTAACACGTCACTGAAACTACCAATATCCCCTCGAATTTTACCCTATACAAAAATGAAGCCATATAGATCACCAAAGGATACAGCCTTTTGAGACCCCCTGAGGAAGCCCACACAAAACACGCGTAGGGGTCATAGCAGTGCCATATACTAATGGAGATTATTTATGGGTGAGTGCCATAAATAACTATCTGTGTTTGCTGTTTGGTGGTTAGATACATCTCATTTACTGTATATGCATTCACAGCCCATTGGAGATATTACTCCCGCTCTATGGACTTTTTGGTACTTGGCACTAGGCAATTTGTTTTGCTTGTAGTCCTGCACCATGCACTTTGTTGTAATGTATTGACGTGTTTTGTTGATCTTTATTTGCAATAAAATGTATATGAAGTTTTCAAAATAGGTGGTGATTTATATATCTCCATTTTTGTATAGGGTAAAATTCTGTGGAGGAGCTTTTCACAGTTATACTAATCCATGCTCCCAGCTCTCATTTGAGGTGACTGGGAAAGTCTTAATTGGTTTTCAGATGTGTTTTCTCCCAATATCCCCTCGAAGATTAATTATTCTCACTATATGTGATAATATTAAAACTTAATCTTATTATTATTATTATTATTATTAAGACAGCTGAATGCCTGATGACGATTTCCTGCAAACAAGAACTAATATAACCAAACCAAAAACCTAAGTCTCATTCAAAAAAAGAATATCTCAAGAATAGTTCCAACGCGTTTCATTGCCGAAAGGCAACTCATCAAGAGACATTAACTAAATCAGACAAAACAACCCCCTTAAAAACATACAAGGTTAAGTTTTAATATATCCCATACATGGAAGTTGTAACGCCCATACTGGCATCCTCTCACTGTACTTCCCCCTCCCCTGGTGGGGACGCCGGCACTCTCACCTTCCCGGCCGCCTAGCAGTGAATGCTCCGTCCTCAATTCCTGCTGTTGTCTCCCAGGGCCTGCAGATGCCGCACAGACCTTCTGGGAATGCCCGTAGGATTTGTTGGTCCCCTGCGGCAGCCCTCTGTCGGCTACCTACCAGAGTGTGTGTCTATTGTCACCTTTGGTGGCTTTAGTGAAGATTCAGTAGCCGATCCAGTTTGCTCTTCCAGGCTAATGATCGGTCTCTTCGGTCCAGTGGACCCACTAATCCCATGCTTGCCCAGAGAGCATTACAGTAATCTTGAATAATGGACCGCTATCTGTAAAAGCAATCCTTCATCCTTGGATTGAAATGTGACTATAGATTTCTCATGTATAGTAGTCACCTTACCAAGTGCCCTACATTTGCACCCCCTGCCTCCTCCTTCCTCCTGTTTCCATATAGCCACCACAATGGCATAAGGAGCGAAGTTGTAAGACTAAACCTCCGCCTTTTCTATCCTACAGCACAGGAAGGTCATGGAGTCCTGATTTAGACTTAGCACAGGCTCCCTATGCTATTGAGGTGTCCATCATGGAAGCAGGAGGAAAGTAACGCCGTTCTGATCAGGGCAGGCAAACGGAGTGCAGCAGGTAGTGTGACTACACTTGTGAAATGAATGGTCTCTTTTCAGTCTCATAGTGGAGGGTTACTTTAACTGAAAATCTTATAATAGGGATTCTGAAACTACATTTTTTAAAGCTAGACTACCCCTTTAAAAATATAACACTTAGACACATGTCGAATTGTAAGAGAATCAATAAGTAATCAGGATTTTTCTTTGTGTTATTTTCTAAATTTAATTTAATTTAAAACCTCCTTGAAGGGAACGAGTTAATATCTCCAAAGGCACAAAAATAGCTCTGTGCAGGGAAACTGGTTTATAAAAATGAATCAGAGAAAATAAAGCGAAAGCTAAACTGGTTTTGGAAGTCGTAGCAGACGCCTCCCTTGGTCAGAATGGAATATGAAACCAACGATAATGCAACATTAGAGGCTTACCGCAGGAAGGGGAAAAATGTATCTGAAATGTAAGGAAACGGCATGACACAAAAAAAGGGAATGGAGAATTGGAAATGATCTCTAATGGTTATTCTAATAGGTTGATAGGTAGCAGCAGCAAATAGCTCAGGGTCAAACACATTGAGCTAATTTGGGGTTTTACAATGTGATAAGCTTTCCAGGATATTTCGATGTCTAATGCGGTCTTTAAAGAGTATGGCCCTCTTCGCCTAATCTATCCTGGTGATGTGAAGTTAATCAGCTAATATATCACAAAATGGGATAAATTCATTGGATGGGAAATATGATAAGTAGAAAACTATATATCCAGATGGACTACAAGTAGCTCTTTCCTAGATTTCTCAGTATTCCAAGTATTACTTTCAAATCAAAGTCTTTAATCATGTTAAAAGCTCTTGGTGTGATTACATAGAAAAGAAACAAGAAACAGGCACGTTGCTAAGAAGGACGCGTTCCCCTATAGGGCTATCTTTTAAAGCGCAGCATACTTAGTGGTTAGAGATGACTGATGCTGACTCTCCCCAGTTGGTCATTGGCAGTATGACCATTTACCAAAATTATGGGTATTGAAGGGAAATACAGGAGTATTAACACAATGTCAACCATAGGTGGAACAAATCTTGTGAACCTTAAAGGGAATTTGTCGCCAGATTTGGCAACTTTAACCTGCGGCCACCACCAGTGAACCCTTGTATACAGCGTTCTAGAATGCTGTGTAAAACAGCTCAAGCTGATTTGTAGAATGTAAAAAAATCACTTTTATTATACTCACCTAGAGGGTGGTTCGGTCCAATGGGTGACACTGATCTCTGGTCCAGTGCCTCCTCTCTGCAGCGATCGCAGTCCTCCTTCTACCCAGCCCAGCATGGATGACGTGTCCTATGTCATCCACGCAGGCCAGCATTGCGGTTCTGTGCAGGCGCACTTTGATCTGCCCTGCTTAGGGTAGATCAAAGTGCTGTAATGCGCAGGCATGAGGAAAGGGTAAAGACCAACCATGCATGCACACTACAGTACATTGATCTGCCCTAAGCAGAGCAGAGACAAGTCCACATGTGCATCCAGAAAGAGTGGATGACGTAGGACATGTCATCCACATTGGCCTGGGTAGAAGGAGGACAGCGATCGCAGCAGAGAGGAGGTGCCGGACTGGAGAGCAGTGACACCCATTGGACCAGACCATCCCTTTGGTAAGTATAATAAAAGTGATTTTTACGTTCTATAGAGCTGCCTAGGCTTTTATATACAGTATTCTGGAACGCTGTATATAAGAGCTCACTGGTGGTGGCCGCAGCTTATAGTTGCCAAATCTGGTAACAGGTTCCCTTTAATGTAAAGGCCCCTTTACACACTGAAACTTTCTAGCGATCCCACCAGCGATCCCAACCTGGCCGGGATCGCTACAAAGTCTCTGGTGAGCTGTCAAACAGGCAAACATGGCCAACGACGCAACAGCGATCCGGACCTGCAGAACGACCTAGCTAGTCATTGGGGACGTTGTAAAGCAGCTTTTTGAAAGGGAAGTCGCTAACGAAGTTGCTGTAAAGTCCCCTTTACAGACTAAAACTTTGCTGCACAGTGGGAAACAAAGGACCAAAGAATGGTCCTGAATGATTTGTAGCGATCACAACTTCACAGCAGGGGCCAGGTCGCTGATGTGTTTCACACACTGCAATGTCGCTGGGGAGGTCGCTATAACGTCACAAAACCGGTGACATTACAGCAATGTCGTTTGCGATGTTGCAGTGTGTAAAGCCACCTTTAGCCTCATGATTTCTTTTATTGATCACAATTTACAAAAGTGTTCACAACAAACCAATTTTCGATTCTGGGCAGGAGCCTTCATCAAGGACTATAAACACATACCCAGAATTTAAAAAAAACAAACTACAAAAGATGGTTCATGTTTTAAACACTATTGAAAACATTTTTTTTTACAATAAAGGAAGTTCTTGAAGCTTACACTATACCTCTTCATCTCCCTATGGTTAACAGCTTGTTCATATTCTGGGATTTCTCATCACTGAAAAGACCTCTTACAGTGATTCTATAAGTCAAACATTAAATATATTTAATGTTTGATATTTAATGATATAATAACGGTTTTATACCTAAGGTATGTAGATCTCTTTTGAGAAAGGGTTCGATAAGAACCTGAAAAGCATTAAAGGGGTTATCCGGCTTATTTTGCCTTATTCTTGGCATTACACTATTTGGCTACATAGGGACAGGTAAGTAGATAGTAACTACCTACCTGCCCTGCTGTCAGCCCCTCTCCCCCGGCTCAGAGCGGTCATGTGACTGCTCCTGCTGTGATTTTGCTGCTTCCTGTGATGTCACAACGACAGGTCAGGAGCTTATGCTCTCCTTGTAGGCGGGCATCACAGCCGACGTCATGTAGCCGCCCTGCTGGGCATGTACAGTACATCCCCGCCCCCCTTCCCTGCACCCTCCCACACATACTATAGTGCAGGGGTCTCGCTGCCTGTACACTGCATGTGTGGCGCCCCAGGACCTGGTCGCCACAACAGCATTGCCCTCCCAAAGGGTTAATGCTGAGCCTGGAGGTAATTGGGAGATCTATTGGCCAGTAAGTTAACACCCAACACAGTTCTCCCTCCGGCCAGCAGGGGGAGCTCTGAACCTGGAACTTCAGGGAGCATTCCTTAAGTCTGGCTGAAAGGAGGAAGTAGTAGTTAGTCTGGAGACAGGAGTGAAAGAGAACAGACGCAGAGTAGTGCTGCCTTGTGGAACTGGGGCCTAGAGCTGGAATAGCTTGGCCCAGTGAAGCAAGAGGTGCAGAGAGGCACAGAGGAGACTCGGACATCGGAGTCTGTGGTTGCCAGGGCATAAAATCCATCCCTGGTAGCTGAATCCGGAGGGCAGGAGAGCTGCAAGCCCCCTGGCCCAGAAGCAAACTGAGGGTACAGCTGCATCCCAAGGGCCTGGTGTGGACTCCAGCAGAGAAGCACCAGAGAGGGCCTGCGCAGTCTACCACACAGACAAAGGGACGAACCACCAGTCCCAGCAGCAAGAGGGCAATTGCTAACCCAAAGTGCAGTGTCCTAAAACAGCAAAGAAAGATTAGGGAGTAGGCCTCATACTCAACTGGCCAAAGATCACCCCAGGCACTTCCAGGCCGGCCGGACCATCTTTACCATCTGTGGCGGTCTCCCTGGACTAAACTTCTGCCGAGTAAAAGAGGAGAAGGTAAAGAGACTACTGTTTGTGCCTGTTTCTTTCATTGCTTGTCGGCCCTGCACCGTGCTAGTCACACAACACCATAGACTTCCACAAGCACCAACTGTGTCCCGGGGCACCGCTCCACCTGTGGGGAGCAGTACCACCATTGCTGCCACTTCATCACCCCGGAGGCCTTACACAGCAGCGGCGGCTTAATAGCCGCATACCACAGGTGGCGTCACGAACACAAACTTAGTCATCAGCCACATATTCTACTGACACCCACCAGGGCCACGGAGCCGGGCCCAGCCACCACTGACTACCACCGGACTAGTCACCGGACTATATCAGATGACTGATTCACTGGCGTTGTGCAGATGGGAGCACTGTATACAGCTATGATCAGCCGCCGGCCAAACAGAGGCCAGCAGCGGATCAATGCAGTAGCTGTATACAGAGCTCGGCTCTGTAGAGCATCTGGGAATCTGTCATCTGATATAAAGTGCTGTCAGCTGCAGTCCCTGATGCTGCTTGTGGTGTGCAGACCCTTTCCTGATCGCGGCCTCTGCAGGGGACTGTGCAGTCAGCGCTTTATAACAGATGACAGATTCCTGGGTGCTCTGCAGAGCCGAACTCTGTATACAGCTATGATCAGCCACCGGCCAACCAGGAGCCAGCATCAGATCACTGGAGAAGCTGCATAGAGAGCGTGTTCCTGCACAGCGCCTAGAAATCAGTCTTCTGATATAAAGCGCTGACTGCACGGTCCCTGCAGTGGGAGCGATCAGCAAGGGGGGACTGCGGCCACAAGAGGCAGGAGAAATGACACCGAGGGAACCAGGACAGGTGAGAAGGATTTGTGTTTGTTTTTTGTGTGTGTGTGAAGAATGGAAGACTAGGGGGCAATTCTACAAGACAGAGCACTGCTAAAAGAAGAGGAGCCCCAAGAGGACATTACTACAGGATGGGCACAAGGAAAGGGGACATTACTATATTATGGGAACAGGGATGGGCACATTACTATAGTATGGGGACATATTCAAAACAAGAAAGCCTGCGGAGACACCATCACATGTTTCTCAACGCTGGCAGGAAACTAGCCAGGTCTGTCACCGGGAAGGAACAACCACGGGAAGGGCAGTCTCCAGTCAAGGAGACCACCTATGCCAAACATGGTATCCATCCACAGACAGCTGTTTCGGGGTATTTGCCCCTCATCAGTGTGGAGTAGGAAACTGGCTAGTGGGAGCAATGCCTAGTAGAGGACTACATAAGCAAGGATGGTTGACCTTAGGGAGATCAACATCCAACACCGCGGAGACACCATCACGTGTTTCTCAACGCAGTGATTCCAGAGCAATGTCCCCTAAGAAATATTCAAAACAAGAAAGCCTGCGGAGACACCATCACATGTTTCTCAACGGTGGTAGGAAACTTGCCAGGTCTTTCACCGGGAAGGAACAACCACGGGAAGGGCAGTCTCCAGTCAAGGAGACCACCTATGCCAAACATGGTATCCATCCACAGACAGCTGTTTCGGGGTATTTGGACTGAATTGACTTGGATTGAAGAAGAGACCGAGCAGCTGTGCAGGAGAATGCGGATGCAGTTCCTGTTCATATTGAATCACTGGAGGGAAGAGATGAGGAGTCTAGCGGTAGCGGTGCGAGCCCATGAGATCGAAATACCACGTGAAGAAAGGGTAAGTGGTTACCCAGTCCCTGATGATTACCCTAATCCGGCCATGGCGGCTGAGGGATCCGGTCCGCCCTTGCTTGTGGCAACCACTCCACCGTCACCTACCCCGTCTTCGACGGACGCCGAGCTGCCATCACCAATCCCGGCAGCGGAACCTGCAGCATTTTCATATGAAGCTCCAGCAGCAGCTCCGAAGTCTCCTGTCGTCGCAGTCCCATCAGCGGTCCCCAGGAGCCCGGCCAGATCAGACCCGGCCGCATCACCGGGCCCGTCCTCAAAGGCGGAGCACCTGGGCCCTGCAACACCGGCTGCGGAGCAGTCGGTCTTTCTACCTACAGTAGCGGGAGTGGAACCTTCCGGTCCACCGGTTCCATTACCACGCGGCATCCCGACGGCTGTTTGGGCCGCCCGAGTCCATCTACTGTAAAGCCAGAGCCAGTTAGGGAGCTGAGGCTGGACGCCGATGCCTCCTGCTGGGAACGACCACAACCACAACTAATATCAACCACGACCCTGGCAGATCAACGGCAGCAGGAGATGATTGCTCGTGCCCAGAGAGAGAAGGATCATCTGAGGAAATCTATGTTCCGTGTACGAGGCCCACCGAGAAGGGGTCTGGTGTACCGTTTTGACCCTGAGAAAGGGTGGGGTTTCCTGTCTGAGGCCTGTCTTGCTGAAAAGGTGTTTGTTGCGAGAAGAGATGTCGAGCAACACCTTCCAAGAGATCACCCGGGCCGTAACCTGGAGCCTGGGGAGGTGGTCAGCTACACCCGGCACTGGGGTGAGCGGGGCTGTTACGCCCTAGATGTGAAACGGCTCGCTATGGTGAATGAGCGGGTTGTGCCGGCTGCCGCTGTTGGTTACCAGTCTCCCAGTGAGCGGTACCAGCAAAATAAAAGTGTTAATACTGAAAAGTTAACGATGCCATAGAATTGTTAGGTATCGGTGCTTTCGTTTGTTGTTTTTCCCAGTTTGTTATTTTTCATATAGAAACTGCTAGAAAATTAATGCTTAATGAAACGGTTTTAAATGAAACGGGAAAGTAACCTGATTTTCTCTAGATTTGCTACAAGTATACAACAGGTACATGGACTTTGCCAATTTTCCATGGACTTCGTGTTTTAATAGCTAAGTAAAACTGGACCACGGTCACAGGACTGGCGTGACCAACACAAACTTGTGTCTTGTACATAATTGCACCTCCTGTGCCAAAGAGTCGTCTGGCACAACCCGGGATATTAACCCGACCAAGGACCCATTTAGGTTTCCAGGGGAACCAGGTTATTTGGGTGGGAGTTGTTGGGATCCGGGACGAGGGGACTGGACTGTCGCAGGAAGGGACCGCAACATGGTACTTTGGGTCCCCGCTGCCAACACAACCGATGGCGTCCCCCTGCTGACAGATGAACTCTAAGTTAAGTAACGTTAAAGTATAAGTACCTCCCTAATGTGGGATGAATCTGTTTAATAAATGTTATCTATGTTAACCCTTTCTTTTTCCTTACAAGTTCAATAAATACTTGGCGTCCTGTAGCTTGTGGATGAGCTACGTTTAACCAAGGGGGAATGTGACGCCCTGGCCTATCAGGTCATCACAAGGGTGCCGTGCAATCTGCCCTTCTGTATGGTACCCGCTCCTCCTTGGTTACGGGTCTTGTCCCTTTGGTGTTGCTAAGAACAGGTATACACAAATCCTGAGGAACACTCTGCATCACACCCTCCAAACACCCATTGGGCGGCCTGAGGGGAATAGGGCCGCCCAGATGGAGGGATGGTAGAAGGAGGGCCAGAAGTGTCAGGAGTAGAGAGGAGAATGGAGGAGAAGTGCCAGTGAGCGGTGACAGGAAAGGTCACGCTGCGGAGCTGGGCTCCTGTAACAGTCCCAGGTGCCAGACGTTGGTCTGGCCAGGAAGGAGCTGGAACCCCGGTCGCAGGGGATAGTGACAGGGGGCACGGTACATCCACGGAGGGCAGACTGGCGGCCTTGTGCTACAACCAGGCAGGGGCCAGGGCACGACGGGGTACGCAGACCCTAGGCTGGGAAGTAGCTCCACGCAGCCCAGTAATTCACCCGACAGGAACGGAATCTTCACGAACCACTCTCCACCCGCTCCAAAATTGGGGTAATAACGCAAACATAGGGATAGGATTTCCCAAAACCATCCAGCAGATCCCACGCGTGAATCCTGAGAGCAAGCTCACCCTGCTAGCCATGCAGGTGAGCGGGACCCTAGTAGTTACAGGTGAAAGGGATCCACCAAGTGTAAACACAGTGCCAAGGAACAAGGCTTCAGACCAACCAGCAACGCCAAAAGGGCACGGACCCACCGTGCTTGGACTAAGGCTGCAGTACGTTCAAGATTTTGGTTTACCCGGTGTCAGTGTCAGCATCTCTGGACTGTGTGAGTACGTGGTGCCCCTTTGCTCCCAACGGGTCCCCAGCAAACTTTCACAGGCCTGCCCAGGACACCTTCCCCTGCCCACGAAGGGGTTAACATCAATTGCTGCCGAGCGCTCCCATCTCCCCTAAATACAGCAGCGGTGGTATCCCCATTTTTACCATGAACCGTGGGTGGCGTCACAAACATTATCCAAATCCACCCTTTCCACACCCCTTTTATTTTCGAGAGGCCGCGCGACCCCGCCTCGGGTCCGGAGACCCCTCGAGCCACGGCTAATCCGGATCAGAGTAGCTCGTCGGCTGTCGCGGGGGCGGTACACATGTAAACAAAAAGCTGCAGAAAATAAAGGGATAATTCAAGAGGAACAAAAGTTATAAAAAAAAAAATAAAAATGTAAGGATGTTTTACAGTATATGACAATACAGCACAGATTAGCATAAAACATTTTTTGGAGTTTATGTCGGACAACTGCTTTAATAAAGACTATCTGAGGCCTCTTTCACACGTACGTACTTCCGGTACGTGTTTGGCAGTTTTCTGACGTACCGGAGACATGTACACACGTAGGCCTAGGTATTCCTATGGTTTAGGACACACGTAAGTATTTGCCCACGAAATGTGTGCCCGTTCCGTACTTACGTGTGTCCGTGTGTTTCTCACGCCGACATGTCCGTTTTCTCTCCGGCATCACGGGTGTCACACGGAACGCAAACGTGTCACATGTGACACACGGACCACACGGATGTGTTCCGTGTCACACGCACCGGAGAGAAGACATGTGTCTGTGAAAAAAACCCCAAAACTTTACTCACCTTCTGCAACCCTGCAGTCTCTGCCGCTGCTGTCACTCGCTGCCGAAGGATCTCTTGTCTTTATTTTTTATTCTCTGTGTAGCACCCAGAGGGCAGGGGGTTCAGGTCTGTGCTCGTACTTGTTGTTACCGGGCTGGTGTTGGTGATTTGGGATGTCGCGGTGGCCTGCCCGGCTTGATTCCCTGAGGTGTACACCAATAAGGAGGGAAGATGATGCGGGTAGTAGTAGGATGAATGTCGTGACGCCACCTGTGGTATGTGGCCAGGGATTTAGCCGCCGTTGCTGTTGCTGTCCTCCGGGGCGGATACTAGTAGCAGCCAGAGATGGTATCGCTCCCCACAGGTGGAGCGGGCCCCGGGTAGTATTATGGTGAGAGGAGTCGAGATGGCGTTTGGTGCTCTCTGTTTCACTTTTATTCTGGTCTGTACACTTTCTCGTTTGGTTTGCCCAATCACATTTTGGGAGGGGCTATTTATACTCTATTGTCACGATGACTTTGGGATCTGGGTCTCCTAAGCTATCCCTCAAGCTAGGGGACCCTACACTGTCCCTAATCTCAGGGATACTCCTGATGGTGGAGATGCTAGCGTCTCCTTCCTGGTCATGCTTCTGATCAGTCCTGATCTGATTCATCCTCCCCCTTCCTCCGGGGTGGGACAAGACAGCAGTGCGTTGAAACCAAAGATAAAGACAATCAAGGGAATAATCAAAACTCTGTCACACAGCACACACACACACACAAAGGTAATGAAAATAAGAGATTCAGGAGTAAAAACAAGACAGGAAGGAAGTTCAAAACAACAGGGGTAACATCCACAACCACTCCAAACAATAGGCACAACTTTAGCCAGAGAGTTTGGAACACCACACCTCACAGACCAACATAGAATAAACAATAGCTGGCATGGATATGATTACAGCAGCATACAGTCATATGAAAAAGTTTGGGCACCCCTATGAATGTTAACCTTTTTTCTTTATAACAATTTGGGTTTTTGCAACAGTTATTTCAGTTTCATATATCTAATAACTGATGGACTGAGTAATATTTCTGGATTGAAATGAGGTTTATTGTACTAACAGTAAATGTGCAATCCGCATTTAAACAAAATTTGACCGGTGCAAAAGTATGGGCACCTCAAGATAAAAGTGACATTAATATTTTGTAGATCCTCCTTTTTCAAAAATAGCAGCCTCTAGTCACTTCCTGTAGCTTTTAATGAGTTTCTGGATCCTGGATGAAGGTATATTTGACCATTCCTGTTTACAAAACAATTCCAGTTCAGTTAAGTTTGATGGTCGCCGAGCATGGACAGCACGCTTCAAATCATCCCACAGATTTTCAATGATATTCAGGTCTGGGGACTGGGATGGCCATTCCAGAACATTGTTATTGTTCATCTGCATGAATGCCTGAGTAGATTTGGAGCGGTGTTTTGGATCATTGTCTTGCTGAAATATCCATCCCCTGCGTAACTTCAACTTCGTCACTGATTCTTGCACATTATTGTCAAGAACCTGCTGATACTGAGTTGAATCCATGCGACCCTCAACTTTAACAAGATTCCCGGTGCCGGCATTGGCCACACCCCCCCAAAGCATGATGGAACCTCCACTAAATTTTACTGTGGGTAGCAAGTGCATTTCTTGGAATGCCGTGTTTTTTTGCCTCCATGCATAACGCCTTTTTGTATGACCAAACAACTCAATCTTTGTTTCATCAGTCCACAGGACCTTCTTCCAAAATGTAACTGGCTTGTCCAAATGTGCTTTTGCATACCTCAGGTGACTCTGTTTGTGGCGGGCTTGCAGAAACGGCTTCTTTCGCATCGATGATGCTGCAGGTCTTTGGAGGTGGTCTGTGGATTGTCCTTGACTGTTCTCACCATTCTTCTTCTCTGCCTTTCTGATATTTGTCTTGGCCTGCCACTTCTGGGCTTAACAAGAACTGTACCTGTGTTCTTCCATTTCCTTACTATGTTCCTCACAGTGGAAACTGACAGTTTAAATCTCTGAGACAACTTTTTGTATCCTTCCCCTGAACAACTATGTTGAATACTCTTTGTTTTCAGATCATTTGAGAGTTGTTTTGCGGAGCCCATGATGCCACTCTTCATAGGAGATTCAAATAGGAGAACAACTTGCAAGTGGCCACCTTAAATACCTTTTCTCATGATTGGATACACCTGCCTATGAAGTTCAAAGCTCAATGAGGTTACAAAACCAATTTAGTGCTTTAGTAAGTTAGTAAAAAGTAGTTAGGAGTGTTCAAATCAAGAAATTGATAAGGGTGCCCATACTTTTGCACCGGTCAAATTTTGTTTAAATGCAGATTGCAGATTTTCTGTTAGTACAATAAACCTCATTTCAATCCAGAAATATTACTCAGTCCATCAGTTATTAGATATATGAAACTGAAATAGCTGTTGCAAAAACCCAAATTGTTATAAAGAAAAAAGGTTAACATTAATAGGGGTGCCCAAACTTTTCATATGACTGTAAATAGGAAGGAAGCAGATGTGATAGATGTCTCGATAACATGTGATCAAAGGAGCAAGCAAACTAGTAGAGATTAAATCTTGCGCCTGCCTATGAATCAGCACACAGCAGGTCGACGCCCGAGTCTGTCTGTGTTGATCCCAGACACGAGAGAAAACATCGGGCGGAGTGTCAGAATCTGCAATGTCCAATGCCGCCATGACAGTCGGTAAAGATTATGCAAAATTCTGTATGACATCAGCACTCACATGCCTCAGTACTAGCTATATTTCTGGATGGATGGTTGTCTGGAGTCTCAGCTCCTTAGTTAAGGTTTTGTTACTGAGACATTGCTAATGCTATTCCCTTCAGTTTGTTTGAGTGAATTCCTTCTCCGTTTTCTCCCATTTTGCTTCATATAGGTATGGGAGGTTTTCCATTTATTTTGTTATTCTTTTTGGTTTCTTATATTCCCTCTTTCCTGTATGACTGTATTTTGCAGGTTACTAGCCCTGTGTCTGACCCTTTGCCTGTCTGCACTTCATTTATGTTTTTTGTTGTTTTTGTATTACACTTGGTTTATAGCTTAGGGTACAGTTAAGGACACTCAGGGTCAGCCGTCATGAGTGGATGACCCATTATGTGATCTTAGGGTGCCCACCTCCACTGTCAGGCAGGGACATATCAGGTTAGGTCTAGGGCAAGTACTACACGAAACACAAAGAAAAGAATATAGCAGCACTCTGTAACCACCAACAGATATGCAAACATATCACACATGAAATTTAAATTGCATTTATGCTACATAAAATATACTTAAAAAAATGAAGGGTTTTTTTGTCCACAAATTAGCCAATTCTTGCCCATCAGTCATGGCAAGGTGACTGTTCTTTGATGGGACCCTACACTAGTGTCATGCCTCTCCTGGACTAAAAGTATACAAATATATGGACAGATAGGATCGCTCACTAATTAAAACCACCCTGTGGCTGATGGGCAAAGCTTACAGTCAGAATAGGAGGCTGTCTATAGTTCAAATATATACTGCAAAAACAAAAAAAACTGCATCTCCAAATATGGCAAGTGTGAACAGGTGCTACCTGCTAAAAATACAGGAAACACGCAAAAGAATATAGCAGCACTCTGTAAGGCTACTTTCACACTTGCGTTCAGCGGAGTCCGTCACTATGGAGAATAGCGCAGTCCGTTAACGCACTGCGCTATTCTCCATAGACTTGTATGGACAACGCACTGTAACGCAAGTGTCTGCGTTGCATCCGCTGGACGACGCAGCGTCGTTATTTTGACGCTGCGTCGGGCGGAAGAAACGCAGCATGTAACTTTTTTTGAGCAGCGCAATCCGTAGGATTTCACTGCGCATGCTTTTTTTTTTTTTTAAAAATCAAACTTTATTTTGTGTCGCGGTGGCCGAACGTTCAGCTGAGCGTCCGCCCGCCGACATGCCCGGCCGCCTGCAAGTGACAGCGCTCAGCTGAGCGCCCGCCCGCCTGCATGCCCGGCCGCCGGCAAGTGACAGCGCTCAGCTGAGCGACCGGCAGCCGGCTATTGAGAGCGATCAGCTAATCGTTCACAATAGTCTGCTGCCGGTAAAACTGTAAAGAATAAAAAAAAAATAAATAAAAAAAAAAGCTTTCCGTTGTTTTGTACGATCCGTAGCATCCGTTGTGCCACTATATGGAACGCATCCGTTGCATGCGTCACACAACGCAATGCTACGGATCCCGTCCAACGCAAGTGTGAAACTAGCCTAAGTGTGAAGACATATGCATAAATAGGACACATGAAATTTAAACTGTGTAACGGGGGTACTCAGTCACCTTGCGTCTCAGTTGCATCGAGGTAGGCACAGGAGGCTCTTTGTATAAAACGTCCAGGCTGCTTTATTAATAGCTCATAAAGCATGCCATAAAAAAAGAAAAATAAATGGTAGTTCAATGCAGGAACACAATATACACGTTCCCAAAAACGACACTTCCATGTCAGTCCAGTAAGTCCTAGTACAGACTTTTCACAAGAGGTCTTCTCACCTCTGCACATTGACCCCAGTGAGTATATCGAACCCCACTTCATGAACCCCCCTGGGTTCATTCCTGGAGGTTTCACAACACCTCCACACACAGACCATGTGCCAAACAGACTGACACCATTTAAAACCGTGTGGCCTGTCAGCCACATGTCAAACACTCCCATGCACGGAGGTATGTGGATAGCCAGACCCGCCCATCTCTCTGGCTATCCGTAAGACCTGGCCCAGAAATGCCATAACAAACCTTGTGGCACTATAAGTGTTAGAGCAGATATCCAGGCTTACACCATTTTCATGGAACACACCCTCCGCCATGTTACAACTGCATTAATGATACATAAAATATACTTAGAAAAATGAAGTTTCTTAGTGCAAAGATTGGCCAATATGCCCATCAACTGCAGCAAGGTGACCTTTCTTTGATGGGACCCTATACTAGTGTCATGCCTCTCATGGGCTAAAAGTCTACAGAGTGTCTAAGAGTGTTAGGGTTCAGTATTAACATTAGAGCCAGCTGATTTGGTGGTTTCTGGGGGCTTCTGCTCTTTGGCGGCACAACTACAGTGATAAGTCACTGGAGGTCGCTGAAATTAGGGACCAACAACAGCATGCATTTTCGCCCACTACTAGTGATCGTGTTCATCAATGTACACTGTTGGAACCTAAGGTAAAGATGCCGGATTGCTTTGACGGTGACCAAAGTATCTTCTCTGTTTTTTTCTCTGTTTCAAGTAAAAGGAATCTTTCACCATATTTTTGCTACTCCATCTGAGAGCAGCATGATGTAGAGATAGAGACCCTGATTCCAGCAATGTGTCACTTACTGAGTTGTTTGCTGTAATTTTGATAAAATGAATGTTTTCTCTGCTGCAGATCTAGCAGTTATAAAGAGTTCATGAATATGCTGGACTACCTGGAAGCACAGTTTCAATCGGCCTTTTCTGCCCTTGACAGTTTTTTCTAAAGTTCTAAAGCTCCTTTTCTCAGTCAACCTGACATTGAGCTGCCTTTTGTGGTCGAAGTTGACACTTCTACTGTAGGAATGGAGGCCGTTCTTTCACAGAAAAAGAATGGATACCTTCATCCCTGTGCTTTTTATTCTCAGAAGTTCTCTCAAGCCGAATCTAACTACAGTCATATGAAAAAGTTTGGGCACCCCTATTAATGTTAACCTTTTTTCTTTATAACAATTTGGGTTTTTGCAACAGCTATTTCAGTTTCATATATCTAATAACTGATGGACTGAGTAATATTTCTGGATTGAAATGAGGTTTATTGTACTAACAGAAAATGTGCAATCCGCATTTAAACAATATTTGACCGGTGCAAAAGTATGGGCACCCTTATCAATTTCTTGATTTGAACACTCCTAACTACTTTTTACTGACTTACTAAAGCACTAAATTGGTTTTGTAACCTCATTGAGCTTGGAACTTCATTGGCAGGTGTATCCAATCATGAGAAAAGGTATTTAAGGTGGCCACTTGCAAGTTGTTCTCCTATTTGAATCTCCTATGAAGAGTGGCATCATGGGCTCCTCAAAACAACTCTCAAATGATCTGAAAACAAAGATTATTCAACATAGTTGTTCAGGGGAAGGATTCAAAAAATTGTCTCAGAGATTTAAACTGTCAGTTTCCACTGTGAGGAACATAGTAAGGAACGGGCGGCACGGTGGCTCAGTGGTTAGCACTGCAGCCTTGCAGCGCTGGGGTCTTGGGTTCGAATCCCACCAAAGACAACATCTGCAAGGAGTTTGTATGTTCTCCCCGTGTTTGCGTGGGTTTCCTCCGGGTACTCCGGTTTCCTCCCACACTCCAAAGACATACAAATAGGGAATTTAGATTGTGAGCCCCAATGGGGACAGCGTTCCTGATGTATGTGAAGTGCTGCGGAATATGTTAGCGCTATATAAAAATAAAGATTTATTTATTTATTTTATTTTATAAATGGAAGAACACAGGTACAGTTCTTGTTAAGCCCAGAAGTGGCAGGCCAAGAAAAATATCAGAAAGGCAGAGAAGAAGAATGGTGAGAACAGTCAAGGACAATCCACAGACCACCTCCAAAGACCTGCAGCATCATCTTACTGCAGATGGTGTCAATGTGCATCAGTCAACAATAATGCGCTCGTTGCACAAGGAGAAGCTGTATGAGAGAGTGATGCGAAAGAAGCCGTTTCTGCAAGCACGCCACAAACAGAGTCGCCTGAGGTATGCAAAAGCACATTTGGACAAGCCAGTTACATTTTGGAAGAAGGTCCTGTGGACTGATGAAACAAAGATTGAGTTGTTTGGTCATACAAAAAGGCGTTATGTATGGAGGCAAAAAAACATGGCATTCCAAGAAAAGCACTTGCTACCCACAGTAAAATTTGGTGGAGGTTCCATCATGCTTTGGGGCTGTGTGGCCAATGCCGGCATCGGGAATCTTGTTAAAGTTAAGGGTCGCATGGATTCAACTTAGTATCAGCAGATTCTTGACAATACTGTGCAAGAATCAGTGACGAAGTTGAAGTTACGCAGAAGATGGATATTTCAGCAAGACAATGATCCAAAGCACCGCTCCAAATCTACTCAGGCATTCATGCAGAGGAACAATTACAATGTTCTGGAATGGCAATCCTAGTCCCCAGACCTGAATATCATTGAAAATCTGTGGGATGATTTGAAGCGTGCTGTCCATGCTCGGCGACCATCAAACTTAACTGAACTGGAATTGTTTTGTAAACAGGAAAGGTCAAATATACCTTCATCCAGGATCCAGGAACTCATTAAAAGCTACAGGAAGTGACTAGAGGCTGCTATTTTTGAAAAAGGAGGATCTACAAAATAATAATGTCACTTTTATCTTGAGGTGCCCATACTTTTGCACTGGTCAAATTTTGTTTAAACAAATGAAAAAAGTCCGTGGAGCCTCTGTTAGGAGTCTCAACACAGAAACCAGCCAGATATTCCTCCGGGAAGGACCCAGCCAAGGGGTGGCTCTTTTTAGGAGACCACCATAACCACCATATTAAGTGTCCCTTTTAGTCAATATCCAACTTTTTGACAAGTTTAAAGATATGACAAGGGAAATACCAAGGCCAGGTATCCATCCACAGACAGCTGTTTCGGGGTATTGCCCCTCTTCAGTGTGGAGTAGGATTCTGGCCAGGTGGGAGCAATGCCTAGTAGACCAACAAGACAAAGCAATCACTGGTCTCGGGGAGACCAGCCAGAGAAAACACTGCCGGCAGCCAGCGAGGGCGCTCAAAACAGTGAAATCCTAGGTACATTGCCCCCTGGGAAATAGTAAATCAAAAAAGTCCATGGAGCCTCTGTTAGGAGTCTCAACACAGAAAACAGCCAGATATCCCTCCGGGAAGGACCCAGCCAAGGGGTGGCTCTTTTTAGGAGACCACCATAACCACCATATTAAGTGTCCCTTTTAGTCAATATCCAACTTTTTGACAAGTTTAAAGATATGACAAGGGAAACACCAAGGCCAGGTATCCATCCACAGACAGCTGTTTCGGCTTATTGCCCCTCATCAGTGTGGAGTAGGATTCTGGCCAGGTGGGAGCAATGCCTAGTAGACCAACAAGACAAAGCAATCACTGATCTCGGGGAGACCAGCCAGAGAAAACACTGCCGGCAGCCAGCGAGGGCGCTCAAGACAGTGAAATCCTAGGTACATTGCCCCCTGGGAAATATACAAATCAAAAAAGTCCGTGGAGCCTCTGTTAGGAGTCTCAACACAGAAAACAGCCAGATATCCCTCCAGTAAGGACCCACTGGTCAAATTTTGTTTAAATGTGGATTGCACATTTTCTGTTAGTACAATAAACCTCATTTAAATCCAGAAATATTACTCAGTCCATCAGTTATTAGATATATGAAACTGAAATAGCTGTTGCAAAAACCCAAATTGTTATAAAGAAAAAAGGTTAACATTAATAGGGGTGCCCAAACTTTTTCATATGACTGTATGATGATGGTGACCATGAGCTTTTGGCAGTTAAGAGAGCCTTTGAGGAATGGATTACTACTAAGGAAATAAATGTAAAAATTGAGACACCTAGCACATAAAAAGGCCAGCTGCTTGGCTCACATAAAACTGGTCTTTTGCATTCGCTAAAGGCTACTTTACACGCTGCGATATCGGTCCCGATATCGCTAGCGTCGGTACCCGCCCCCATCTGTTGTGCGACACGGGCAAATCGCTGCCCGTGTCGCACAACATCGCGCAGACCCATCACACATACTTACCTGCCCGGCGACGTCGCTGTGACCGGCGAACCGCCTCCTTTCTAAGGGGGCGGTCCGTGCGGCGTCACAGCGACGTCACTGAGCGGCCGCCCAATAGAAGCGGAGGGGCGGAGATGAGTGGCCGGAACATCCCGCCCACCTCCTTCCTTCCTCATAGCGGCCGGGAGGCAGGTAAGGAGAGGTTCCTTGTTCCTGCGGCGTCACACATAGCGATGTGTGCTGCCGCAGGAGCGACGAACTACATCGTTACTGCTGCAGTAACGATAATCGAGAATGGACCCCCATGTCACCGATGAGCGATTTTGCACGTTTTTGCAACGATGCAAAATTGCTCATCGGTGTCACACGCAGCAACATCGCTAATGCGGCCGGATGTGCGTCACAAATTCCGTGACCCCAACGACTCCGCATTAGCGATGTCGCAGCGTGTAAAGCCCGCTTAAGTGTCTCAATTTTTACATTTATTTCCTTAGCAGTAATGCATGTTCAAATACCTATATTCAATGTTTGCATGCCTAAAGGGGGCTTTACACGCTGTGACATCGCTAATGCGGAGTCGTTGGGGTCACGGAATTTGTGACGCACATCCGGCCGCATTAGCGATGTTGCTGCGTGTGACACCGATGAGCGATTTTGCATCGTTGCAAAAACGTGCAAAATCGCTCATCGGTGACATGGCGGTCCATTCTCGATTATCGTTACTGCAGCAGTAACGATGTAGTTCGTCGCTCCTGCGGCAGCACATATCGCTATGTGTGACGCCGCAGGAACGAGGAAGCTCTCCTTACCTGCCTCCCGGCCGCTATGAGGAAGGAAGGAGGTGGGCGGGATGTTACGTCCCGCTCATCTCCGCCCCTCCGCTGCTATTGGGCGGCCGCTCAGTGACGTCGCTGTGACGCCACACGGGCCGCCCCCTTAGAAAGGAGGCGGTTCGCCGGTCACAGCGACGTCGCCGGGCAGGTAAGTATGTGTGACGGGTCTGGGCGATGTTGTGCGGCATGGGCAGCGATTTGCCCGTGTCGCGCAACAGATGGGGGCGGGTACCCACACTAGCGATATTGGGACTGATATCGCAGTGTGTAAAGTAGCCTTTAGTGTCGCGCCCAGGGTTATGGGGTACTCGGTCCCGGGCAGTGTATATCTTGGGAATGTCACTTTGGTGGTCGTTGCCCGGTTCAGTGCCCTGGGCCCTTTTTGTAAAGGGGATATATTTACAGGGGATTAGATTAGTGTTCACACGTGACCCACTTGCGGTTTTGTGGATGGAGCCACTGCTGCACAATGTCCGCTACTGGGGCTGGTGTTAATGGCAGCCTGGATGGCAGGTCCTCCGCAAGCAGGACCAGGCCCCAGAGGGTAGGTGATGTGATGGGTGTCGAAAGAAGGTAGTCCATACAGGGGTTCAGTGCAACTGGTCTTTACTCACTTTTGCTGGTGGTAACTGGTTACCCGAGGCCGGCTGGTTGCACCTCAAGGTCCCCTTTATCCCAGTGCCAGTGTAGTAATCTGGTACCTTCTTCCCCTGCACCTTTCTCTGGTTAGTGGGTCCCCGTGACGTAGAACAACTGGGGGTCCCCGTCCGGTGGTGTTTCTTTCCACTACTGTCCGTATGACGGTAGTGTGAACCCTGCGGGGCTGGAGTCTCTGGTCCTGTCCCCGGCTCTGTCTTTGCTACCGAGTCTCGGATTTTAGGGTCAGCGAGGTCCTTGATTGTTCCCTCGCTGTGAAGGTGTTAACAGGCTAGCTTGGAGCTTCTGCCTGTCCTAGGCTCCTGTACCCTGTCGGTGTGTAGTTCCGGGAGTACTCCACCGGCAACTACCCTCCTGGGCACAAGGTTAATGTCACCCCGAGTCAGTGCGTCTCCTCCTGTCCACCTTCACTCCTCGACCCTCTCAGACTATCTGACTGTCTGTCCTCAGTCCGCCCCTCCCACCTGGTCAACTAGTGGACTGGACTGGCTCCACTTCTAGGCAGCCATCCATTGGTCCGACCCTAGCTCTGTACCATTGTATGGGGGATTGTTGGGGAAAACTGGGATTACCTGGAGTGTTTGTGTGTGACTGGCACTGGTCTTCCGGGTCCCCATTGGGTAGACCCTGCATCCTGGTGAGGCAGAACCTTGTAGCTCCCTGATGGCTTCAGGGGCGCTACATTAGCGTCTCAGAGTGCAGCTGTATATTTGTTAGAGTATATTTAATGGTCAGTTTGCACCTTTTCACATTTGTCTGTTAGGAAGTGCCATCAGTTTTCCTATTTTAAATGATAGGGTTATGCCTTCCGGCTGAGAACTCCTTCCCACCACCATGGGGCGATTTTTAATTTCCTATTAGAAAGTGCCCTCAGTTTTCTTGTTTGAGGAATGGAGACATTGGTTGGAGGGAGCTAGGCATAAGATAACAGTCTCTACCGATCATAAAAACCTACTATATATTGATGCTGCTAAGTGTCTAAACACCAAACAGGCCCAGTGGGCCCTTTTCTTTGCGTGGTTTGATATCTCAGTGACCTGAGTGTTTTCACCTATTCTGTTATTCTTTTTGGTTTCTTTGTCTGCAAGTTCCTAGCCCTGTGTCTCACCCTCTGCTTCTGCGCATTTCATTTACGTTTATTATTGTTTTTGTCTTACTTGGTTTTATAGCTTAGAGTGCAGTTAAGGACACTCAGGGTCAGCCATCGACAACAATAAAAACTGAAGAATACAACTGTCTTATCACTTTTACAGCAAGGTGAATGGCGTAAAAAAACCCCACAAAAAAACTATTCCAGAGTTGCTGTTTCTTTTTGATTCTACCTAAGGGTATGTGCGCACTAGGCGTTTTTTTCACGCTGCGTTTTTATGTGCGTTTTTGTTTCAAAAAACGCACCCGTGGCTAAAAAAACGCACCCGCGGCTAAAAAACGCATGCGTTTTTACCGCGATTTGGTGCGTTTTTTGCTGCGTTTTTGCTCACTGAGTTTTTAATCAGTGCACAATGCCATTAAAGATTGTTGATGAAAAAAAAAAAGGTCTGATGTCATTTCCTTCTTCAAAATGTTCATTGTATGCAGGAGAGCAGACAGCTACAGAACTAGTGTATGCAGGAGAGCAGACAGCTGCTGCAGAACTACAAGGCTCAGCATCCTCCTTCCAGGACTGTATGCAGTTTTTTTCCCCAAAAAAAAAAATGACATGGGCTTCGCCATATTTTTGTATGCTAGCCGGGTACAGCAGGCAGGTACGGGCTGCCCCCAACCCCCAGCTGCCTATTTGTACCCGGCTGGGAACCAAAAATATAGAGAAGCCCTTTTTTTTTAATTATTTCATGAATTTCATGAAATAATTAAAAAAAAAAAAATGACGTGAGCTTCGCCTAATTTTTGAGTCCAGCCGGGTACAACTAGGCAGCTGGGGATTGGAATCCACAGTGCAGGGTGCCCAATATTTCTGGGCACCCCCACTGCGAATTGCATTCCGCAGCCACCCCAGAAAATGGCGCTTTCATAGAAGCGCCATCTTCTGGCGCTGTATCCAACTCTTCCAGCTGCCCTGGTGACGGGTGGCTAAGCTGGGTAATAATGGAGTTAGGGCTAGCTGTATATTATCAGCTAGCCCTAAGCCCGAAATTCATGGTGTCACGCCAATATTAGACATGGCCACCATGAATTTCTAGTAATGATAAAAAAAAAACAACACACAGAAAAAATATTTTTATTAGAAATGAAAACACAACACAATTAGTGACTCCATCTTTATTGAAATAAACCCCCCTCCGCAGTAATCCTGGGTTAGGGTCCCGCGTCGTCCAATCCGGATCCAATATCATCTGATCGGTTTGCTGGAAGGCAAAGCGATCAGATGATGTGTCAGGATCAAGTGCCTGAATCCCATCACACATCAGCTGATTGTATAAAAGCCGATTATACAATCAGCTGATGCATCAGTAGAAAAAAAAAAATAATACTCACTTATGTGCTGTGCCGATTACCGGCAGCTCCTGGAGCGATCGATTGTACAGGAGTATGATCCTGTCCCATCGCTGCAGGAGCTGCCGGTAATCAGCTGATGAAGTCCCCTGACGGCAGGATCAGCTGATAGCCGGCCGGGCGCGAAAAAGCCGGCGAGACTACGATCAGCTGATGCGTCAGGTGACTGCATCAGGTGATCCACCGCCAGGTCCTGCAAGCAAGGTCCTGCCCCGGGGAGACTGCACACAGCCGGAGCGGCGGTACCGAGACAGGGGCTGGGAGCGGGCATGGCACCGGTGAGTATATATGACATTTTTTTTTTTTCTACTGTTCACTTTGGTTTTCGCCGCTGCCTCCACCTCCCGCCCAGACATGGCGCCGCACGGAGCTGACATGCACAGGACGGGAGGTGGACGTAGCGGTGACGGTACCGGGAGGATTCATGCTTCTGTGTTTACCAACAGAAGGAATCCTCTTCCTGTACACGTCACTGTACTGCCCACCCCTTGCGTTTATAGCTGCGTTTTTAGTCATAGAAACGCAGCTATATGCGTTTTTCATTGCGTTGTTAAACATCTCATTGAACTCAATGGGTGAAAAACGCAGTGAAAAACGCAGAAATAATTGACATGCTGCATTTTTGTGGTCACCACAAAAACGCAGCTACAAAAAAACGCTGTGTGTGGACAGCACTTATGAAAACCCATAGACATTGCTGGGGAAGCAATGTCACTGCGTTTTCAGTACAAAAACGCGGTAAAAAACGCCGCTAAAAACGCGGCAAAAACGCCTAGTGCGCACAAGGCCTAAGGCCTCTTTCACACGTCTGTGAACAACACACATATTTTGCACGGACGTGTAAAAGGTGCATATGGCCCTTCGTGTGCCATGATTTTGGCACATGAATGCTCTCCGTGTGCTATTTGTGATAACACATGGAGAGCAGGAACTTTCTGCTCACCTGTCCCTGTCATTGCTGTCCGTGGTGCTGATGTCTTCCGGCCCTGCTGACTCCCCGCTGCTGCCGCTTCTGGACCGATGTGCAGTGAATATGTGATGAGCATAATGAGCGGGGGTCGGAAGTAAGTGACAGCAGCGACAGAGACAGCAGCGCTGGACAAGGTGAGTGTAGAAATTCATTTTATTTCACAGAAACATGGTTTTATCCGGTACGTGTCAGACTGATGTCACACGGAGCACATCCATGTGATCCGTGTGACACCCGTGCTGCCAGGGATAAATGGACATGTCTACATGTGGAGCACACGGACATACATATGCTCCACACGGACACACGGTCCATGGGAAAACACGCATGTAATTTTAATGGGTCTACGTGTGCCCATGTCTCCAGTACGTGTGAAAACAGACGTCACACGTACCGGAGACACGGATGTGTGAAGGGGGCCTAACAAAAAGTGGAATCGAAAATTTGAAATCTGGGTTAAAAAAACATTTTAGTGGAAAACATGTAATTATTCTGTGTACATCGCCCAACAGTATAACATTTTGTAACACACCTGTAATGTTAATATGCACACTACACCCCTGGATGTATTCTGCTGTTCTTGCACCTCAGGGCTCTGTTAATGTGACATGGCACCCCGCAAACCATTCCAAGTAAATCTGCACTCCGATATGGTGCTTCTTCCCTTCTTCACTTTGTACTGTGCCTCAAAAGTAGTTTTCAACGACATATACCGTGTTTCCCCGAAAATAAGACCTCCCCCGAAAATAAGACATCCCAGGAGTTTTCAGGGATGCTTTAATATAAGATATCCCCTGAAAATAAGACCTAGCCGCGGTCAAAAATGAAGTGTCATGCAGCGGTGAAAGAGTTAAAGACACTGCAGGACACTTAATTATAGGCAGCGGGCAACCCCAGAAGAGAGAAGACAGAAGAAAGAAGACCCCCGATTATACTTACCAGAAGCCGACTGGGTGCAGGTGAGCGCATCAAGGTCCTGCAGCGGAACACACACACACACACACACACACATCAGATCACACTCACTCACTCACACACACACACACACACAGACACACACACTACAGATCGCATCCACACAGTCACAACATCCAGCGATATCGCTTGCGTCTCGGCGGCGATACTGTGCGTGCAGTGACCTTCCAGGACCTGCCGGAGGATCACATGGCGGGAATCATGTGGTATGTCCGGATGTTGTGAGTGTGTGCGTGCGTATGTGCGATATGGTGTGTGTGTGTGTGAATGTATGCGATCGGATCTGTGAGTGTCGGCAGGAGGCAGAGGAGCACGTCCTGCAGCACAGCTGCTGGGACAGCCCACCGGAGGGCACAGGGAGAAGTGGTGTGTGTGTGTATGCGATCAGATGTGTGCGTGTATACAGTCTGATGTGTGACTGTGTGTGAACATATGCGATCGGATCTGTGTGTGTTGTTAGGAGGCAGAGGAGCACAGCGTGCAGCACCCACCGGAGGGCACAGGGAGAAGTGATGTGTGTGTGTGTGATCTGATGTCAGGCAGACGCAGGGGAGCACAGCTGCAGGGAGATCACAGGGAGAAGTGGTGTGTGTGTGTGTGATCTGATGTCAGCCAGACGCAGGGGAGCACAGCTGCAGGGAGATCACAGGGAGAAGTGGTGTGTGTGTCTGTGATCTGATGTCAGCCAGACGCAGGGGAGCACAGCTGAAGGGAGATCACAGGGAGGAGTGGTGTGTGTGTGTGTGTGTGATCTGATGTCGGTCAGACGCAGGGGAGCACAGCTGCAGGGAGATCACAGGAGGATCTGGGAGCCATACAGACGCCCTGGGCTGGTAAGTATGATGATCCTGGGATGGGGGGGGTCTGCTTTTTGTGGGGGGTAAACTTACCCCCAACCATGTCTCCTCGAGAATAAGACACCCCCTGAAAATAAGACCTAGCGCTTTTTTCAGGGCAAAAAAAAATATAAGACAGTGTCTTATTTTCGGGGCAACAGGGTAGGGTACTGGCGTACTCAGGAGAAATTGCACAACAAATGTTATGTTGTATTATCTCCTATTACCCTAGTTAATTAGAAAAAATTGGCATTAATGTAAAATTTTTTAGGTTAAAAATTTATTTTTTCATGTTCACAGCTCAGCATTATAAAATTCTGTGACACTCCTGGGGTTCCAGGTGCTCACCAGCCATATAGATAAATTCCTTGAGGGGTCTAGTTTCCAAAATAGGGTCACTTGTGGGGTAGCTCTACTGTTTAAGTACTTTAGGTGGTCTCCAAATGCAACAAAGGCGTCCGCTAATGTTTCCAGCTAATTTTGCAGTCAAATGACACTCCTTCCCTTCCAAGCCCTGCCATGCGCCCAAACATTTGAGTTCTACCACATATAAGGTATCAGTGTACTCAGGATAAATTACACAATACATTTTATGGTGTATTTTTTACTGATACCCTTGTGGGAAAAAAACCCTATCTGGTAAAAGTTGTATTTTAGTGGTAAAAATGTATTTTTGTTATTTTCACGGCTCAATGTAATAAAAATCTGTGAAGCCCCTGGGTGTTCACCCAGCATCTAGATAAATTTCTTCAGAGGGGTCTAGTTTCCAAAATGGGGTCACTTGTGGGGAGCTCCACTGTTTAGGCACCTTAGGGGTCTCCAAATGCGACATTACGTCCACACATGATTCAAGTTAATTTTGCTTTCAAAAATTTAAATGGAACTCTTTCCTTTCCGAGCCCTGCCGTGCGCCCAAACAATTGATTTGCACCACATATGAGGTATCAGCGTATGCAGGAGAAATTGCATAATAAATTTTATGGTGCATTTTTTCCTGATACTCTTGTGAAAATGCAAAATTTTATGGCTAAAGTAACATTTTTGTGGAAAAAAGTAAAATGTGCATTTTTTTCCTCCACATTGCTTTGGTTCCTGTGAAGAACCTAAAGAGTTAATAAACTTTTTGGATGTGGTTTTGAGCAGTGTGAGGTGTGTAGTTTTTAGAATAGTGTCACTTTTGGGTATTTTCTGTCACCTAGGCCTCTCAAAGTCACTTCAAATATGATGTGGTCCCTAAAAAAATTGTTTTGTAAAATTTTGTTGGAAAAATAAGAAATTGCTGATGAACTTTGAACCCTTCTAACTTCCTAACAAAATAATTATGTTTAAAAAAATTGTGATGATGTAAAGTAGACAAGTGGGAAATGTTATTCATTAACCATTTTGTGTTACATAACTTTCGGATTTATGAGCATAAAATTTTAAATTTAGAAAATTTAGTTAGCCAAATTTCCGATATTTTCACAAATAAACACAAAAAATATTGGCCTAAATTTACAACTATCATGAAGTACAATATGTCATAAAAAAGAATGTCAGAATCACCGGGATTCGTTGAAGCGTTCCAGAGTTAAAACCTGTCAAAGTGACACTGGTCAGAATGACAAAAATGGCCCGGTCAGGAAAGTGAAAACCATGCTCTGAGGTAAAGGGGTTAAGGGCATAAAAATTTAAAGTTTGAAAATTGTTAAATTTTGTCCTTTTTTTGTCAAATTTTCGGCATTTTCATAAATAAACACAAATCATAGTGATTAAACTTTACTGGCCGCTTTAAACGTTGCGACATCGCTAGCGATTGCTAGCGATGTCGCATGCGATAGCACCCGCCCCCGTCGGTGGCACGATATGTGGTGATTGCTGCTGTAGTGAACATTATCGCTACGGCAGCGTCACGCGCACATACCTGCTCAGCGACGTCACTGTGACGGCCAAACAATCCCTCCCTCAAGGGGGAGGTGCGTTCGGCGTCACAGCGACGTCACTAAGCGGCCGCCCAATAGAAGCAGAGGGGCGGAGATGAGTGGGACGTAACATCCCGACCCCCTCCTTCCTTCCGCATTGCCGGTGGAGGCAGGTAAGGAGATGTTCATTGTTCCTGCAGTGTCACACACAGCGATGTGTGCTGCCGCAGGAGCGACGAACAACATCGTACCTGCTGCAGCAACAATAGTAAGGAAATGAGCGACGTGTCAAGGAGCAACTATTTTTCAGGTTTTTGTGCGCGTTGATCGTCGCTCACTTGTGTTACACGCTGCGATGTCGGTAACGGCGCTGGATGTTCGTCACTACCGATGTGACCCCGACGATATATCATTACCGATATCGCAGCGTGTAAAGCCCCCTTACCACTAACATGAAGTACAATGTGTCACGAAAAAACAGTCTCAAAATCACTGAGGATCCATTGAAGCGTTCCAGAGTTATAATCTCATAAAATGAAACTGGTCAGAATTGAAAACAAAATGGCCTGGTCACGATGGTGAAAACCTTTGACATGAATTTCTCACCAGGTGTCAATAACAACCCATCCAATCTGAAGAAAAATGGAGAATGAATATTCTCAGAATCACTGGAATATATTGAAGGGTTCCAGAGTTATTACCTTATAAGGTGAAAGCAGGCTGGGGATTGAAAGGGTTAAAGGGTTTTATCTAATATGTAAAAAAAATCTATATATAACTAATGTTTCAAGGGAAACTATCACATCAATCGTGCAGTCTAATATATAGGCTTAATGTTAAAGTCAATAAGAGCTAAGCAGGTGGACATTAGGGTTTGAGGGATAAAATTCACTATAAATTGCATTTTATTCATTTACATGTTTTTTTTATCGTTTTTTAAGTGTATGGTCCTATTCAGTGTAAACCATTGATCTATGTATGCACACTTTATACAAAAAAGGTTGTCAATCACTGATGAAGACTGCATCATCTGACTAAAAAGCTGTGAATAAGCAGAAATTAAAAGTTATACAGAATGTTTTCCCAAAAACCTACTGAATATATCAGTCTGCTTTATAATTTGATGGCTCCAGATGGCTCTGCATGATTCACATGACAGGTTCCCTTTATGAAAGAAATATTGAGAATTCTGAACTATAGGAAAAAGATACTGCAAATTATACTAACATTAGTTATTTTGAGACGTGGATTCAATAGGAGAGGTAATCGGGTATATGCCGCGCTAGCTCCACGGAATCCAATATTAATATAAATTCCTTTATTGTTTGTACAGGTCGACGCGTTTCAGAGACATCCGTCTCCTTCATCAGGACATCAAAGGAACAGTATCCTTTGATGTCCTGATGAAGGAGACGGATGTCTCTGAAACCTGTCGACCTGTACAAACAATAAAGGAATTACATTAATATTGGATTCCGTGATGCTAGTGTGGCATATACCCGATTTCCTCTCCTATTGAATCCTCTGTCTCACACTTTGGGGCTACGGCTGATACCATCACTGCACGTGCATATAGGGGTTGTGACTGTCACAACCTGAAAAGGTGAGTGCGCCTAATTTTTTCCATAAATTTCTCTACTGGGTAAGATCTTATTGTGCTTCTCTGTTGCACAAGTATTATACCTGGATTAGTTATTTTGAGTTATCTGTCATCCAACATCCTAAATTCTCACCCATACACCTAATTGACCTCAATGGGGTCCATCGGTGTCTCCATCGTAGTGACACTAACTGCTGTGACCTGCATAGTGAATATTTGGGGTACCCTGCCGAGAATGTAAGTGACAGGACACTCTCAGTGAAGTGACAGAAATAATTTTGAAGTCATCTGAAATTGAAGAAACAACCTGCGTATGTCTGGACCACACAGAAGCTAGCCCTTTATGATGGTTCAAGACAAATGACTGAAGCGTCAATCTGTGTGGCTGTTCTGAAGAGTTTGTGTAGATTTCGGTAGATACAGAAGCTGTATGAGCCCCCCTTCTCACCCAGGGGCTCGCCTCCACTCGCTCTCTTTCCTCCCAACAAGGGTTTTGTGGCTGGTCCTTCTGTCGCCAGTTAATTAAATTGTTTCCTCTGTGGTGAAGTAGCACATCCAGTGGACACGTTCTGTATATACAGCCCGGATCTGCCAAATATTCTAGGACAGATGCCTAAGGAAACTATGGGCAAACTGGCAATTCTTGAAAATGTTTACCCTATAGATACAGATAACATATACACACACAATGAAAGATAACCCAATTCTGTAGCTACAGAATTTAGTTTTAAAATAAGCTGCATTCTGGATCATTGCTGCACGTCTCAGACTGTGCACAATGACCAGAGAACGTCAGATTAGGTGTGGGTCAACCTAAAATTGGGCTAAGTAGAACGAGATCGGTGAAGAACACATGCATACACTCTCATCTAATTGTAACACTATGCTGTATGTCTATCTATATATGCTTCCAAGAAAATGTACTTAAAAGGGAACCTGTCAGGTGCAATATGCACCCAGACCCACGAGCAGTTCTGGGTGCATATTGCTAATCCTTGCCTAACAGTCCCTGTATCTAATAGCATAGATAAAGGGATCTTTAGAAAAAGTATTTCTAAAGATCCTTTATGATATGCTAATGAGTGCAGGGACTAGTCACAAGGGCGTTAATTCCTGTGCTCATTCCGCCCTCTTAGCATGATAACACCCCCAACAGGCAACAGGGGCATGCTAACATGCTGTTCAATGCCCATAGCCTAGCGTCATCGGTGGTGACGCACGTACCTGTGTCCATTGTCACCGTATCAGATGCCAGGCAGACCACATGATCAGAAGTCCCGGCACTTCCAGTCATGCGTCCTAGACCTCTCTGAAGCTGGGACGCATATGTCGCGGGCGGCGGGGCGCTGCGCTCGCTAACGCTCGGGTCCGACGCTGCTGCTGCTCGGTGGCTCGGATCCGGAGACTCGAGCGGTGCTCCTCGCACGTGAGTGAAAGGGGTGGTTTGGTTTGGGGATTTGGTCCGTGACGCCACCCACAGGTTGCGGTGAAGGTGGGCACCACCGCTGCTGATGACGGGGATCCCGGGAGCGATGGTAGGGAGCAGCTGGGATGTTGTTTTCCCCCTCCGTGGGTAAGGGTTGGTGGTCCCGGGGCCCGGTGTTGTGACGGGGAGGCAGGGCTGGCGAGGTGCAGGGTCGCAGGGCCAGCGCAGCGCGGTGCCGGATGGCACTGGTGTACTCACTCAGCAACAGATGCACGCAAAGTCTCTGGTAAACCAAACGGCTGGATGGACGGGCCCGCAGCCTGCTGCTGTGGCTTCTCCCGGATGGTTAGTGGTGGCTGCCTTTCCCTGCACCTTTGTGTATGTTCGGCTCCGATGGCTTCCCACCGGTAACCCACTCCCCAGCGTATAAGTGCCGGAGGAGCCCTTTTGCCCGCAGGCTCTGGCTCTTGGAATTCTAGCTTTGGCGATAGCTGTATTTCCTTTTGCTGGTCGGACGGTTGCCTTTTATCGGGTCTTGGCTGCTAGGAAACCCCTGGGGTTCCAGTCACTAACGGATTTGACGTTTGACGGCGGCTCCAAGCCTGGACGGGGTCCGCAGGCCCTGCCTGTGTGTGCTGGCTTCACTTCGCTTCCTGGTTCGGTACCGGCGGGCCACTTCTTCAGAAGTAGGAAGACCAAGATGGCCGAAAGAGGAGGCGCCGATCCGGGAGAATGGCGCCACCCATCCGACTGTTGTGCACCGGAGCGAACTTATAGGTGAGTATTATAAAGTGTTTTTTTATGTTCTACACAGCGGCCTGGGCTCTTATATACAGCATGTTAGAATGCTGTATATAAGAGCCCAGTGGTGGTAGCCGCAGCTTATAGTCACCTAAACTGGTGACAGGTTCCGTATAAGGCTGTCGTTACACACCCCAATCTTAATATAAGGACTCGCTGGAGCACACTACCCCTAATCCATAAGAGGCACATGCAACAATGATTTAGGAGCATCACTTATCTGGCATGCCCCTCCTTCAGAAATGTACTCTAGTCAGGGACCGGAGTATATCCCTGGAGTCAATTGAGCCACTAAAGTGGTATAACAATTTCATTACCTTCACAGCTTACCCATTCTACATCCATCGAACTTGCGCAAAAATATTGCAACTTAGGCATCATTTAGAGTCAGTTTTTTCCACATACGAGAAAAGTTGATGGAGTTTCATCAGCTTTTCATAAGCGTGGTCAGAGTTTCAGTAGTTTTTTTCACTTATGAGAAAATAAAAGAAAGTTTTTCCACTTTCTCCTATCAGTCAGTGAAAATCAGACAGTACACTGATGGCATCCAAATGTTGTCTGATTTTTTTCACTGACCCACAGATTTACATGGACTATTCGGATCAATATCGGACATGTCTGCGTTATTTTACATGGACCACTCGGTCCGAGAAAAAAATGTGACATATGACCAGCCCAATTGACTGTTATAAGTACAAGCGCTGTTGTTGGGAAAAAAAAAACGGAGAGCACTCATACATGAAAAAGTGACGTCTGAATGAGGCCTAAAGGTGTTTTAAGCCAGAATTCAGATGTAAACACCTTAAGAAAGACTTTCAGAGAAGGTGTGCAGGGTGGAGAGAAGCCGGCCAGGATCCTGCCTCCTCAGACATTATGTTAGTCGAAGCCGCTGATATCTAAGGTTTTGGCTAAGAGACTAATGTTTATTGGAGCCAAGGCAATTTATGGTTGGGTGAAATATCGATCCAGTATGTCCGATTTCATACTTCCCTGAGAGAAGCTGCAGCAATAGATGTCTGGCGATGTCTCTCTCATGCTGAACAGAGGAGCATTGTCAAATAAGCACTCTTGTGTACGGGAGAGCAAGCCAAAATGCCCTATCTATCTGCTGACAGCCATCTTATGTGTATGGCGGCCTTTAGACTAGTCTTCTTTGATACATAGTCCCCAGCTGGCTTTTAAAATTGTTTTCTCTGAAATTCCACGGAATTTAAGAAGAAAATATACACAACTGCAATAATCTATCTGGTATCTGATTTAAGCTACCCTTGATTCAGGGAGCATGAATTTCTTGCAAGATTCCTTTTAAAGCATTTTTGTCGACATTTCTTGACAGTTGGCAACCGTGTGCTGCTAACATGCGTGCTGTATAGGGAAAGAATGATTGTATTAACATTTGTTCTGTCCACATCCAGTATTGTCAGCCCTTGCGAATGATACCACAAACGAGAATCATTCGACTTGTACTGTATATAGTCAATCTGTTTACGTTATAGGTAGAAATCAACCTGTCTAAATTTGTTTTTGGTTTGGTGACAAATTTTGACAAGGTAATTAAAAAGTAAGCTGGCATTGCAGTGTTAGAAATATAATGTGGAGCATTTAGTCCTTTCAGCTACTTGCCCATTTAGTAGCAGTCAGACTGATAAGTATCAACCCAGCATCTGCAATATTGTGCAAGACGCTGTAGATAATTCTCCAGACTTAAAAAATCCAGTAGATATTTACATATTCCAGTAATACTCTTTGTACCTCGGGAAGTGTAGGAAGATCAAGTGAATGTGGTCTTGATCTTTAGGTCATGGAAGGATGAAAAGAATCAATAAGTTAATATGAGGGGGAAAAAAAGTGGATCGTTTCCCAGCATTATCAGTACCCTTCAAGGACAAAATGGAGACTATAAAATTATTTCGGCCCAATGTCAATAAAGAGTGAATTCCCATCACCATCAGTAATAAAGTAATGCCAACCATAGAAAACAAACAAGAAACTTTACAAGATATAAAAATACTCTAGCCACAGTAAAACTATACAGATTGCTGACAAAACATAGTGGGGGCATGACATGAAATATAAACATAGAGAAAAAGTCATCTATGAAGTAAAACCATAATACAACTCACAAAAGAAAAATCATATCCTGTGGTAACAAATTAACTATGGAAGAAGAGGAGTGATATCCACCACCAGTGATGTAGAAGGTCACAAGCTACAGTGATCGATGATATATCAATATGGTGTTCTTAAAATAGTAGAAAACAGCCTGGGGGCAACAATTCCACTAAACATACAGCAATAGTTCACACGCTACAAGAATAATGCACACATTGGTGCACCAATACAGGGATATTACTATGTGCAGTGTCACAATACAGCTTGGGGGCGACAATTCCAGTAAACCCACAGCAATTGGATGCTCCACAGGAATAATGCATACAATGGTGTATCAGTATGGGGATAATGCACATAGTGATGTCACAGTACAGAATTAATGTTCATATTAATATATTACAGGCATAATGCACATAATGATGATATAGAACAAAACTAATGTACATATTAATGTTATATTACAGAAATAATACACAATGATGTCACAGTACAGGGATAATGCACACAGTGATGTCACAGTACAGGATAATACACATAGTGATGTCACAGTATAAGGGTATCACACAATAATGTCACAGTACAGGGATAATACACATAGTGATGTCACAGATGAGTATCTGTGCAATAGAATACATTTTATTTAATGACAAACAAGCAAAACAGCAATGCATGCAAGTTTAAAAACAACTACCATAAGATCAAAGGGGCATGGAGTATGAGTATAGAGTATAAAACAAAATAACCAAAAGCCGTGGGAGAGACGGAAAAAGTTCACACGATGTACTGAAAACGTTCAGGTAAAAATAATGAACAATACCACCTCCAGTAGCCGTGGGAGAGGTAGATGGAAGTATACAGTCATGGGCCAGTAAATGTGTGATTCACACAGTGGAGCACGATGAGCAATATATAGCCGTGGAGATTTATTCTATTGCACAGATACTCATTTGTCCTCTGTTTATGCATTGATTGTGAGTAGTGCATACATGCCGCCGGTATAGATATGCTGGCTGCATGTTCACCGTATGGCTCATCCATTGGGATTTTTTCTCATAGTGATGTCACAGTACATATTGGTGTTATATTACAGGCATAATTATCGTGATGTCACAGTACAGGGATTATACACATAGTGATGTCACAGTACAGGGATAATACACATAGTGATGTCACAGTACAAGGATAATACACACAGTGATATCACAGCACAGGAGTAAGGCTGGGGCCACACGGGGACTACTGCGATCCACTTGCATGACACTCGGCTCGTGCTGGCAGTACAGCAGAGCCGAGTGTCATGCGTGTGTCCTTACTACTGAGGTCCGTTCGTGCAAGCAGACCTCAGCTGCAGGGGGCGGGCCGGCACTCAGGAGGGGAAGGAGGGATTTCTCTCCCTCTCTCCTGCGTAGCCGGCTATTGCCATTCTCGCACTGCACTGGCAGTACACCGGTGTACCGCGAGTGCAGTGCGATTTTTTTCTCGCCCCATTCACTTGAATGGGTGCGAGAGAAAGAGTCTCGCATTACAATCGCAGCATGCTGCGATTGTTTTCTCAGTCCGATTAGGGCTGAGAAAATAATCGCTCATGTGTGCTGACACACAGGCTAGAATTGGTCCGAGGGGAATTCGATGTTTTATCTCTCTCCACTCGCACTGTTTTTCTCGCTGTGTTGCTTAGGCCTAACACACATAGTGATAAGTGAAAAGGTTTTCGTACCGTGTTAGCCAGTTGAAAAATTATTGATTGCGCTCAGTGAGAGGAACAAAATTATAATCTTGTGATACCTTTTAATGGCTAACTAAAATAAAATAAAATAAAGTGATGTTACAAAGCAAGCTTTCAAGACATCTCAGATCCCTTCATCAGGCATAGTAGGGCAAAATATCTGAAGAAACACAAATATATGCACAGAGCAGAGGGATGGCATAATAAAAGACATTTAAATAAACAAACACTGAGCTTAGAAAGTGAATCCTTAATTAGCTTTGATTAGTGGTGTGAGTTTTATTGTCCCAATATCCATGTGGGATCAGAGGTCTGATGAGTCTCTGGAATAAACTCCTCAGATTTTGTAATGGGCCATAAATCCTCCTGACAGGGTGAGTCCTGTGTCCACAGAGTTAAACATTTTAATTAATTTGTATTCCCAGACCCTGCGATGGCTCTGTGATCTGAAGTTGCCTTTTAATATGACAACTTTCATATGGTTTATGTTGTGTCCTGAAGCACAGAAATGTTTGGCCACAGGTAATTGGATTTTTTTTGTCTGTAATTGTGTGGCGGTGAGATCTCATCCTTGCTCTCAGTCTCTGTCCTGCTTCTCCAACATAGAGGCCCCCAATAGGACATATAGTGCACAGGAGTAAGGCTATGTGCACACGTGTGCGCTCTGCACCGCACCTAAAAGGTGCGCTTCAGAGCGCAGCTGAAAAGCTCCGTTCTGAAGCGCATGGTGCCGGCAGAGAATGTGCGCTCTGCATGCTGCCTCTCCCTATAGATAGCATGCAAACCGCACGGAAGAAGTGACATGTCACTTCTTAGAACGCAGCGATTCGGGCAGCAGTCGAATCGCTGCGTTCTAATATGCCACGTGCGCACGGCTCCTGCACAATCTCCATAGACTGTGCAGGGGACGCAGGACGCATGCAGTTACGCTGCGCTGCAGATCGCAGCGTAACTGCATGTAATACGCACACGTGCGCACATAGCCTTAGTACACCACGTTGGAAGAGGAACATGTGAATGTCCCAGGAATTTTATAGTCCTTCTGTGTGTTAGGGATCTGGATCCGGTCTTTGGTCTTTACATGAGTGCAGGTTTTGCAGATCTTTACATTGCAAGGATAAATTCCTCTTGGTGTGTCTGAGGGCATAGAACTTTGGATCATGATGCTCCTTAAATTACAGGTACAGGTATAATTTACATATTGATGTTACATCAGGCTGGGTTCACATAAGAATTATACATTTTATTGAGTTCTGTATTAAAGGGTTAAAAAGTATCCCCTATCCATAGGAAATAACTTACTGATCAGTGGTGGTCTGACCCCCATTCAAATGGGGCTCTAAAGCACACATTTCAGGATCATTGGGGTTAGGGAATAACTTTTAAATTTGGGAATAGCCCTTGAAGAATAGAATGATGAAATTCGGGGCGTGTCCTGGACATGGCGGCGTGAGGAAGCTTGTTCCCAGAGCTCCTGCGCCCACAAAAGATTACAGTTATATCCCGCTGACCCCGCTTACCCAGGATGGCTCCAAAGAAGAAACCGGGTAGTGCTGCAGCTCCTGCCTCCCCCACGGCGTGTCAGAACTCCCAGGGGAGCATATCCAGGTACCTGGCGGCGTCTGGGACTGAGCCTCCGCTGGCGGCCCGAAGCAAGATGGCGCCGGTGGGCTCGCGGCCCCCTCCGACGGGGAATTCCCCAGGCGCGGTCCGGCGCCCTCCCACAGCCAGCAACATTGCACCGGAGACCAGCGGTGGGGAGGAGCGGCGCAGGGCCCCGGCACTGATACAGAAGGGAGAGAGCCCAGGTAGGGAGGGCTGGAGGGGTGGGGGGGGAACCGCGCAGCATTCCTCGCGGCCTGCCTCCATACATGCTGCTGCGGGGGAGGCGGAGACCTCGGCCCCTGGGGGATCATGCGATCCGGGAATACCTGCCATCCTCTGCACCCAGGGGTCCCCCCCCCCGCTGGAGCGCACAGCGCCCCTGTCCTTAAAAAGCACCCTGCCCTCTGGCCCTCCGCAGGAAGACATAAATGCTCTCAGGGAGCTTATCCTAGCCCTCCCCAGCAAAAAAGACCTGGAAGATGTAGTGGCCAGAATTGAATCCTCCCAACAGATGGCGCTGTCCACCCTGAGAGAGGAAATGGTGGTGCTGGAGGACAGAATTGAAGCAACGGAGCAAGCACAGGAGTCCCTGGAGAGCAGAATGGAGCGAATTGAAAGGGACTGTGAATCTTCTAATGCCCACATCAGAGACCTAGCCCTGCTCCTGGATGACCAAGAAAACAGGAGCAGGAGAAATAATGTCAGACTGAAGGGTATACCGGAGAACTGGCCCCAGGATCTCCTGCGTTCTAAAGTCCTGTCCATTTTCAACATGGTCACAGATCGTCCGCTTGAGGCTACTTATCTTTTTGACAGAATCCACAGGGTTGCCAGGCCCGGCACCAGACCCACGCCCTCCTCCAGGGATGTGTTATGCCGCCTACATTACTATGGAGACAGAGAAAAGATCCTGCAGGGGGCCTGGGCACACGGCCCTGTGAAAATAGACGGTGCTATGGTAAAGTTGTTCCCGGACGTATCCAGCCGCACACTGTATATGAGGCGTCTGCTGCAACCTCTCCTGATTAGAATAAAGGAAGCGAACGCCACCTATAGATGGGGCCACCCCTTCCACCTGATTGTGCGTAAGGGGGACTCGGTGTTCCTTCTGAGGAGGCACTCGGAGCTCCCGAATCTCTGCCTTTCTGGATATTTCGGACTGCTCGGTTCCGGACTGGACGGCTTGGGAGCCTCAGGCCTATACGGAGCAGAGGAGGAGAAAGGGGGGAGCCACCCCTGCTCAAAGAGAGGTCCCGTGAGAATGAAGGCTCTATATGAGCAAGATCTGAGCAGAGGCAATGCTGGTGGTGAAGGAGACGGGAGCTGGGAGGGTCTTCTGTGAGCCTACGCCTCAGAGGGAAAGAAGAGAAAAAAGAAAAAAATGAGAATCTAGGCGTTAAATCAATTCTAATGGACACAATGTTCTGGGGGATGTCTAAAACATTTGCGTTGGTGGATCCTAAGATAGTGGGCTGGGGGGGGGGCAAAGTTTCTATAAGCTTGTTCTGGGGGGTGGGGTTAGTGGGAGGTTATTTGGCGGACCCTTCCTTAGGTTTGGGAGGGAGGGGCCGGCCAGCAGGAAAAAGAAGGGCGCGGGGTAGCGCTCTGGCCGTGTGTCGGTTCGTGTCCCCGTTTTTCCCTTAAGTAGTCCCTGGGCTGGTCCCCGGTTCTACGAACAGTATATTAACTGTTTCTCTACTTTCCGGTTATCTTCTTGAGTTTCTGTTTTCTCTTTTTTCTAATCTCGAAGTTTTCTTCTCCCCCTTTCTTTTTTTCTCCCTCTCTCTTCTCCCCTGCCCCTTCTCCCCCTCCCCCCTTTTTTTTTTTTTCTTTTCTCTCTCCTCTCTCTCGCCCCTCCCCCCCACCCGGGTTCCTGTGACAGAGCATGGTGAAACAAAAGCAGCATGAGCTACGAGTGGGCTCATTGAATGTCAAGGGACTCCACAGCCCGGAGAAACGCTCTATACTACTGAACCTCCTATGGAGAAACCGAATCCAGGTCGCCTTTCTTCAAGAGACACACTACTGCGAATCCAGACCATACAGACTCACGGACAGAAGGTATCCAATAGTACTCCACTCACCCTCCCCGGATCCTAGATCAAGGGGCACAAGCATCTTGCTGTCTAATACGCTCCCCTGGGAACCGTTAGACTCTCGGTCGGATGCCGAGGGAAGGCTCCTAATGCTCAAGGGACGCATTGTTTCTCAAATAGTCACCTTTGTGGCAGTTTATCTGCCCAACAAGGGTCAGTGTGCCGCCTTGATACGCTATCTTGAGCAGATTGAGGAATTCTCAGAGGGTACCCTGATTCTGGGGGGTGACTTTAATGTCGTGTTGGAACCGTCGAGGGATAGCTCAAAGGGGGTGTCCAGTCTCCCACAAAAGGCACTACGCCGGATGAGAAGGGGATTACATGATCACCAACTGATAGACACGTGGCGATTGATGCACCCATCAGACAAAGACTTTTCATTTTACTCAGCTGTTCATAACTGCTATTCACGGTTGGACCTTTTCCTCCTCAGACATGGGGACCTTCATTCTCTGGTGGATGCGTCGATTGAGTGCATATCCTTTTCTGATCATGCTCTGATCACAGTCACTATTTCCCTCGACTGTTCCATCAGAAGACAGGGACAGTGGATGCTGAACACTTCATTACTTGCGGACCAGGCGACGATGCGGGAACTGGGGGAGGCCTTGACTGAATATTTTGACAGCCACAGAAAGGGGGAGGTGTCCCCTAATATAGTCTGGGAGGCGCACAAATGCGTGGCAAGGGGTCTACTCATCAAGCATGGTTCACGTTTGAAGAGGGAACGGGCAGCGGAGGTCACATCTCTCTTAGCCGAAATAAGGGAGTTGGAAGTAACACATAAGGGGTCTTTGGAAGGGGAGATAGGAGTCAGGCTGGGTAGGAAGAGGGAGGAATTGCGTACTTTACTATACCACAAAGCCAAGGGAGCACTAGCCAAGTGTAGAAGACACTTCTACGAATTCGGTAATAAGAGTGGCAGGGCACTGGCTCGTGCCCTGCGGACTCAGAGGGCGAGGGGATATGTCCCTAAAGTGCAAACTCCTGGAGGGGGGTGGGCCACACTGCCGAAGGACATCGCATCCGCCTTTAAAGACTTTTACTCCTCGCTTTACTCTATAGACGAGGGACGGTCCGAGAGAGCTGGGGCGGAGCTGCGGCAACGCATAAGGAAATATATCTTGGATTCCGGCTTGAAACATTTTAAACCCGAGGATGCGGCGGCACTGGAGAGGCCCATCTCCGAGGAGGAGTATTGGTCCGCAATCAAAAACTCCCCCACAGGCAAGGCCCCGGGCCCAGATGGTTTCCCTTTGCAATACTATAAAAAAATGGGCACCCTACTGCTTCCCCCATTCCTTTCAGCCTTTAACAATATCCCATCATGTGATGCAGCCCCGTTGCCGAGGGATTCCTTAGCCGCTAACATAGTAGTCATCCCTAAAGAGGGCAAAGATCCTTCCTCCTGCTCAAGTTACAGGCCAATATCCCTCCTCAATACGGATTTGAAGTTCTTTACTAGAATTATTTCGGACAGACTGTCCCCGCTGATAGGGGAAATTGTTCACACAGACCAGGCAGGGTTTGTAAGGGGAAGAGAAGCAAGAGACAATACAACTAAGGCGGTGAATTTAGTCCATAAGGCTAAAACGGAAGGGACGCCACTCATGCTCTTGTCGACTGATGCAGAAAAAGCGTTCGACAGAGTTAATTGGATATTTATGGAGGAGGTATTGCGAGTAGTGGGGCTGGGGAGGATGATGTTCAAGTGGATCTGCTCTCTGTACAGCATCCCATCGGCAACAGTTAGAGTGAACGGTCTCAACTCAGACAGATTCCCCATTCTTAATGGCACAAGACAGGGTTGCCCCTTATCGCCCCTGATCTTCATTCTGACCCTGGAACCCCTACTATGTCGAATAAGAGGAAACATTAACATATCGGGCCCTAGGGTTGACGGCTCCAACTACAAAATTGCGGCATATGCGGATGACCTACTCTTTTTCATAACTAATCCACAGATTTCCCTCCCCAACTTATTGAGAGAGTTGGAAATTTACTCCTCTCTTTCTAATTTTAAAATCAACATGTCAAAGTCCGAAGCTTTAAATGTATCTCTACCCCAAGAACAGGTAGTCTCGCTTCAATCTGCATTTAGGTTTAGGTGGTCTAGTCACTCCCTGAGGTACTTGGGGGTCCAGTTGGCAGCGGACATTAGTCAACTCTACAAATTGAATTATCTTCCTCTCTTGCAATCTATTAGAACAGACTGCGCAAGTTGGGGGAAGGGCTACTTTACTTGGTTCGGGAGGTGTGCAATATTAAAGATGAACATACTTCCTCGGCTATTATACCTCTTTCAGTCCCTGCCGATTCGGATCCCGGGCTCCTTTTTCGGGGATGTGGCTTCACTACAAACTAAATTTATCTGGGCAAATAAACCGGCGAGAATTTCCCGTTCCCTACTGTGTAGACCTAAGAGCAGAGGAGGTCTGGGAATCCCCGACTTGAAAAAATACTACTGGGCTACTCACATGGTCAGGGTACTAGACTGGTGCCGCCACTTTAAGACAAAGGCATGGGTGGCACTGGAACAGAGTTTCTCGGACATACATCTCCCGGCCACTCCCTGGCTTTTGCACTTTTCCCCGACAAATTTGAAATCTCACCCACTTATTGGAGCTACCCTGGAATGCTGCTCGAAAAACGAGATTCGGCGCCTTCTCCTCCCTGTGCCCTCTTGCATGTCGCCCATATTGGGAGATCCGGAGTTCCGCCCTGGCCTCTCGGACCCTGTCTTTCGGGGTTGGGTTCAGGGGGGTAGATTTAGAGCTTGTCATCTGGGAAGAGGGGGGGATTGGCTACCTCTTGAGGATATCCGTAGTCTCCTGACCCCGAATCCCATGGGGAGATGGAGAGCGACGCAACTGAGGCATTTTCTGCGCTCCCTCCCCTGCTTCACTCAGTATGCAGGGCCCCCCACGAGGTTTGAAAAACTGTGCTTGGAGGGGGGTGTTCTTCGGCATTCGCTCTCCTTAGTGTATACCATGCTAGCAGACCCAGGAGACTTGCCCATTCCGGCATACCTGCAGCAGTGGGAGAGGGATCTGGGGATGGCCCTAACTGTCACGCAAAGAGACAAAATTTTAATGTTAGCACATAAAACATCGATCAGCTCCAGATTGCTGGAGGCCAACTATAAACTGCTGGCAAGGTGGTATAGAGTCCCGTCTAGGCTGCATAGGATATTCCCCTCAGTGGACCCTGCGTGTTGGCGGTGTGGATTGGAGGAGGGTGACTATGTACATGTCTTCTGGTCATGTCCCTCTTTGCAGAGGTTTTGGTCAGAGGTGAAGCAGGTAATCAGACAGGTGACCGGGACGAAGGAGACACTGGGACCAGAGCTGTTTTTACTACAATTAACGGGACTCCCGATCTCTAAATATAAAAGTTCCTTGCTGAGATTCCTAGTCATGGCCGCCAGGTCCTGTATTCCTCTTGGCTGGAAGTCTACGGACCCCCCCACGGTGGCTCAGTGGGTATCAAGGGTCAACGACTTAATGCACATGGAGGATTTGACATCCTCTCTTAATGATCGCCGGGGGAACTTCTACAGGACATGGCTTCCATGGATGGAGTTCACCTCCTCTACAGACCACATAAGACTGCTCTCTGACCCGCGGGAGCGCCCTGGTGGGGGTGTGGGGTAATCCCCCTGGACTTTCTCCCCCCCCCCCTTTTTCTCCCAAACCCCCCCATTCTTCCCTCTTTCCCCCCCCCCCCCCCTTTTTTTTTTTTTGTCTTTTCCCTCTCTCTTTCTCTTCTTTTCCCTCTCCCTCTCGGTCTCCTTTCCCCCCCTCTTCTCACCTTTTTTCCCTCACCCCCCTTTCTCTCATCTTCTTCCTGTTCCTGATACACAACTTATGATGTTCTCTTTTAGGACTTTCTTTTCTCTCATTCTGCTAAATGTTCTTCTTTCTTTGTATAGAGTTGGTTCTCAAAATAAAAGGTTAAAATCAGACCAGACTCGTAGGGATGGCAGACGGGATGCATAAGGATACTGGAGGTCAGGATTTATGTCAACGTTATATCCCTGATATTTCTCATGTTGCTCCTTGTGGAGCAGAAAGTTTTTTCAATGTCACGAGTTGGTATGTAAAATAAAGAATTTAAAAAAAAAAAAAAAAAAAGAATGATGAAATTCATGCTTGGCATACATCATTCACATGATGGACTCCATAGATGCCTGATGGACCCCACTGGCTTTAATAGGGTCCATCCGGTTTCTGTTTTGGGGCCCATAATTTTACTGAAAAAAAAGAAGAATTGTAAACCCAGCTTCACCAGCAATAGTAAACACATTGATCTTACACTATCGGAATAGTGCACACACAATGATGTATCTGAATAAGAATAATACACAATGATTTCACAGTGTGGGAACAATAAGAACAATAATGTCATACCATGATGTTACAGTCCAATCACAATACATACCGGTGTTTTATATTACTGTACATTATAAAACCTCGCCACCTGGTTTATCATTTGCGATTTTTTATATCTCGTGCTGTTAGCTGACATTTTTTTCTGCCAAATTCATGAAAATGGCACATGCAGTTCATTTTTTTCAAAATAAAAAATGCTGTACACTTTTATGTTTAACCTGTTTTGACTCAAAACTTTTGAGACTTTGTAAGGTAAAAAGTTGCATGTTCTGCTAGAATTATGCAAAAATGGCACCAAAATTTCAAGAGTACATAAAAATCACTCTGGTTGACGGAGGGTGATGGAGTACAATAGTACAATTAGAACACATTTTCTGATATTTCGAAAGGAACAAATCATGAATCAGGTGAAAACATCTTAAAAAATAAGACAAATAAAAAAATGACTATAAAGCACTAATGGAAAGGTTAATGTGAAGCAAACAAAAAAAAAAACGAAAAACATTAAAACTCGACCAGGAAATGAAATGGGCCTCTTGCTGTAAAATTCGGGGCTAAAAAAATAGATATTTTAAACAGTGATGTGTTTTAACAACAATTTGTTTTCTTTTAAATATCCAGAGTATGAGTGGGGATACCAAATTCACAAATAGTAGTGGCAGTGGGTGACATGTATAATGAGCAGTTTTCTAATTGGGTCTATACTGGAGCAGCTCCCTCTCTCTTAGCAATTGCTGCTGGCAGTGTTTGGCTATTGTATGCACTGTATGACAAAGGCAGTACTAAAAGGGACCAACCACTGTCTTTACAGTCATGACCAAAAGTGTTAGCACCCTTAAAGGGAACCTGTCACCACTTTTTTGGCCTATAAGCTGCGGCCACCACCACTGGGCTCTTATATACAGCATTCTAACATGCTGTATATAAGAGCCCAGGCCGGGAGCATAACATAAAAAACACTTTATAATACTTACCTAACGGTCGTGCGGTGGGCCTAATGGGCGTCTCCGTTCTCCGGTGCGGGCAACTCCCCTTTCGGCCACCTTCGTCCTCTTTCTGAAGCCTGTGCGCATGACGCGTCTATGTCATACACATTCGCCGGTCCTGCGCAGGCGCACTACAATACTTTGATTTGCCCTGCTCAGAACCTGAATGCCGGCGAGTGTGGATGACGTCAGACCCGTCATGCACCGCGGCTAGAGAAGGAGATCAAAGTTGGCCAAAAGATGCGGCGCCAGGAACCGGACAACGGAGACGCCCATTAGGCCTACCGTGTGACCGTTAGGTAAGTATTATAAAGTGTTTATGTTCTCACAGCGGTCTGGGCTCTTATATACAGCATGTTAGAATGCTGTATATAAGAGCCTGGTGGTGGTGGCCGCAGCTTATAGCTCAACAAAATGGTGACAGGTACCCTTTAAAATTGTTCAAATTATATCTTGCAACAATTTGGGTTCTCAAGTCCTCAGACAGTTCTCTTCTCCACTTAATGTTTTCCATGCTTATTGTAGCACACAAAGACAGTACAAAGATTGAATCAACTTCTCCTCTTTCTAGCAGGTTTCAGGTGTGATTTTCATATTGCCCACACCTGTCACTTGTCACAGGTGAGTTTGAACAAGCATCACATGCTTGAAACAAACTTGTTTACCCACAATTTTGGAACGGTGCCAACAATTTTGCCAGACCCATTTTGGGATTGTGTGAAATGTCCAAATTTCCTTTTCTTGCAAGTTTTTTTTCTCTTATTCCAATACACCCAAAGGAAATAAACATGTGGATAAAACAAAAAGGTTCAATTGCAATAATTTTCTGGGAGAAATATTTCATTTTCTGGAACAATTTCAAGGGTGGCGACACTTTCAGCCATGACTGTATGTTATATTCTGTAGTATTTATCATCGTTTTAAAGTTTTCTACTTGTCATTGGAACTCTTAAAATGTGTACATTAGGGACCTCTAGTGTTTCCTTTTGAATACTTACTTTACTTATCTCCTTTTGAATATGAATGTTTGTAAGATTAATGAAAAGATAGTATATATAGCTATATTTACTCATTTCAATCTTATCCAGAATTTCACCTTTGAAACCCCCCCAAAGACAAATGTATTTATGAAAATTGTCATTTAGTTTTACTTGAAATACCTAGGATAGTACATACAGGGAATGTATTCATAGCATTTACAAGTTTATAACATTGCAGTAAAAAAGGCAAAGTAACTAAAACATGTGAACACATCTTAATTCATATTGTGATGGATCAAGAGACCTCAAACACTTGCCAACAAAAAAAAGATAGCGTAAGTTTACCCTATAAACTCACACATGACAATTATGATTTTAAAAGTTCTGTATCAAAAAGGTTTGTCTCATACATGTGAATGCGGTTGCTTCTGCAGCACGTGCATGGATTTCTTTGAATTCTGGTTAAGGTAAGGCTGCTTTCACACTACGTTTTTTTAACATGCGTCCTGAACATTTTTTTAACGCAAAAACGGATCCAGTGTAAATGCGTTTTCATTTCAATGCATTTGCAATGGACTCGCGTCAACATGCGTTCACCTGCGTTTGCGTGCGTTATAGTGAGGATCCAACGACTTGCAGTTTTTTAACATTTTTTAAAAACGCTACTTGTAGCGTTTTTGAGCTGCGTCCAAATACTGCAAATTGCTGGATCCTGACTATACTGCACGCAAACGCATGTGAACGCTGGCATGCTGATAGACAGGATCCTGCTTACTCTACTGAGCATGCCCAGAAACCAGCCTGGTGTGATCAGTCTCTCTCTCCCCCTCCCTCTCTGCCTCCCTCCCCCTCCCTCTCTATCTCTCTCCCCCGTCTGAGAGCTGCGGACCCTCGTAACCAAGATAAATATCGGGAAACCAAGCAAAGCGCTTCTCTTAGTTACCCGATGTTTACATTGGTTACGTGTGCAGGGAGCAGGCAGCCTGGCTCCTAGCAGCTGTGGATGCTCGTAACCAAGGTAAATATCGGGTATCCAAGCAAGTTACCCGATGTTTACCTTGGTTACGAGCCTCTGCAGCTGTCAGAAGCCGGCTCCCAGTCTATCACGTTCAGTTCCACTGACTCCCGATCACATGACTACAATGCCCGCCCATAAACTTAAAGTGACAGGATCCTGCAAAATAACACATGCGTTTGCATGCGTTTTTTTGCTGTAAAAGCAGGATCCGCTTTTACAGCAAAAAAATGTTCATGACGCATGTTAAAAAAACGTAGTGTGAAAGCAGCCTTATTGGGCAATTATATATATAAAAAAAAAAAATGAAAAAGAAAATAAATATATATACAGTATACGCTTGAGCCCAAAATTGAGTATCTTGGGAGCAGTAGGAGAGGAGGTAGGTCCTGCTGATACACAACTTGCAATATCAAAAATTCTGTATCAGATGAGGGAAATGATTGCTAGACACTAGTTGGCCGCTAGGCTTGGGGTGCAATGTTACATTGGCAGAGCCCCTGACATGCCAGTAAAGCTGTGCCTCCCATAAGTAACCCAGTTTTACAGACTGCACCCCTAAATGAATTCAACCAGTGAGCATATTAACAACACAGATGTGTCGCAAAATGTTAAACTTTTGGGCGGTGAAGAAAAAATGAATCCATTTTTACCACTAATGTTTTAGCCCCAGATTTCCAGTTTTTACAAAAAAAGGGAATTTTGTTTACTTATCGTAAATTCCTTTTCTTCTAGCTCCTATTGGGAGACCCAGACAATTGGGTGTATAGCTTCTGCCTCCGGAGGCCACACAAAGTATTACACTTTTAAAAAAGTCAGATAAGAAATCTGTGGAGAGAAAAGCGCATATAGGGTCTTACCCCAGTATATAAGGGGTGGGAGGAGGGTGAAACTACTCACCAGATGTCGTTGTGAGAGTCACAACAACTGTATTCGCATGTAGAATCTGATCCAAGGCTGCAGCCACCCAATTGGCAGATAACAGAGAGCAAAAGAGAAGGGTGTTTGATACTGCGCCAAAGGATCACAGGAACAGATGTTTAGATTAATGCATCTTTATTTCATCCAGGTCTACGCGTTTCCGGAGCCACTGCCCCCTTCCTCAGGACCGTCAGGAAAGACAAAACATCAAATCTGACTGTAATTTATGGTTGTTTTATGGTCCAGTACCATCAGGTCTATCGCTGTTTTTATTAATCATTATCATTGTATTTATATTTATATAATATTTTTATAGCGTAGTTTTAATGTAATTGATATAATATATATGATATGGGTTTTACACTCTTATAATGGTTGTTTCAGAATGCATATTTTCCACTAATTTATTTATTTATTCACTTACTTATTTATTGATGGAGATGAACGCATGGGTATACATACATATACACTAGTTTTAGTGACATATACATTCCTCCTTTTATGATTGTATACCAGCACACTATTAGTTTCAGGGTGATCTCTTCCTTGATCTTGGTGTCTTTTCACTCTTTTGCGCCTCGAAAATAGGGTGCGTTATACCTCTATTTTAGTTTTATGAACCCACGGCATAGTTTATATAAAAATTGTTTTTCCCCTATTTATTGTTTATTTCTTTTTCTTCTATATGTCTTTTATATATTCACGGTTGATTTCAATTCCTAGTGTCTCTGTTCCTTTTTTCACTTTAATCTCCTCTTATCTCTCAGTGTTCCCAGCACTCATCAACTGCTAGCGCTGTTTTTCTAGCGATCACTGCACGGATACTAATATGTAGGACTTGCTACTTGTAAGCTTACTACGAGTCGGGAATCACGCAGGCGTGGTAGGTTGGTTCCCACGGGCCTGAACTCCTTTGACCCGCGAGCTCTTGACACAGACCTTGCACGCAGGCGCAATCACTCATTTTCCCACGTTTATGAACTTTGGTGAACTGCCTGTAGATCCTCATAGTCTGGAGCCCATCTGGAGGTTTTTTCATTTCTAAATTCCAGGTTATCCTTGTCTTTCACTTGATCCTTCACTGTCACTATTTTAGTGATTTTGTCTTTTCATTTCCTGTCTAATGTGTCACACAGGGGTGGCTGCACCGGTTTATGCCTCCACTCTCTTATGTATGGTGATCATTTGAACACCCGACAGGAGTGGGTTCTTGACTCTCTTCTGTTGATTGCAGATTCATATGTATAAAACACACATGTTGACATATATACACTATGGAATATATAAATTCATATATATTTTTGTACATTTCACTGAACAAACACAGGTTTTTTGGTTTTTCATAATTTATTATTTTTCTTGACCCAATATGTGTATCCTGACTGACATTTGCGATTATGTGATACCAGTCATGGTTTAATTTTATTTGTAAAGATACATTTAGTACATCAGCATGGACATTTTTTTTTTTTTTTTACTGTTTCCTCCCACCCCTTTTTTTCAAGAAGGGGTGGTGTCATGATGTTATAAAAAAAAAAAAAAAAAAAAAAAAAAAAAAGACAGATTTGATGTTTTGTCTTTCCTGACGGTCCTGAGGAAGGGGGCAGTGGCTCCGGAAACGCGTAGACCTGGATGAAATAAAGATGCATTAATCTAAACATCTGTTCCTGTGATCCTTTGGCGCAGTATCAAACACCCTTCTCTTTTGCTCTCTGTTACTTTTAAAAAAGTGTAACCCCTCCCCTCTGCCTATACACCCTCCCGTGGATCACGGGCTCCTCAGTTTTGGTGCAAAAGCAGGAAGGAGAAAACTTATAAATTGGTCTAGGGTAAATTCAATCCGAAGGATGTTCGGAGAACTGAAAACCATGAACCATAAGAAAAACCAGGCCGAAGGGCACAGGGGTGGGTGCTGGGTCTCCCAATAGGAGCTAGAAGAAAAGGAATTTACGGTAAGTAAACAAAATTCCCTTTTTCTTTGTCGCTCCATTGGGAGACCCAAACAATTGGGACGTCCAAGAGCAGTCCCTGGGTGGGTAAAAGAATACCTCAATAAAAGGAGCCGAAAAACGGCCCCCTCTTACAGGTGGGCAACCGCCGCCTGGAGGACTCGCCTACCGAGACTGGCGTCTGCCAAAGCATAGGTATGCACTTGATAGTGCTTCGTGAAAGTGTGCAGACTAGACCACGTAGCTGCCTGACACACCTGCTGAGCCGTCGCCCGGTGCCGCAAAGCCCAGGACGCACCTACGGCTCTGGTAGAATGGGCTTTCAACCCTGAAGGAAGTGGAAGCCCAGAAGAACGGTAGGCCTCGAGAATCGGTTCCTTGATCCACCGAGCCAAGGTTGCCTTGGAGGCCTGAGAGCCCTTACGCTGGCCAGCGACAAGGACAAAGAGCGCATCTGAACGGCGCAGGGGCGCCGTGCGAGACACGTAGAACCGGAGTGCTCTCACTAGATCCAAAGAGTGCAAATCCTTTTCACACTGGTGAATTGGATTAGGGCAAAAGGAAGGCAAGGAGATATCCTGATTTAGATGAAAAGGGGATACCACCTTAGGGAGAAAGTCCGGGACAGGACGCAGAACCACCTTATCCTGGTGGAAAACCAGGAAGGGGGCTTTGCATGACAGCGCTGCAAGCTCAGACACTCTCCGAAGTGATGTGACTGCCACCAGGAAGGCCACCTTCTGAGAAAGACGGGAGAGAGAGACATCTCGCAGCGGCTCAAAAGGCGGCTTTTGAAGAGCCGTCAGAACCCTGTTAAGATCCCAAGGTTTCAACGGACGTTTGTAAGGTGGGACCATGTGGCAGCCCCCCTGCAGGAACGTGCGGACCTGCGGAAGCCTGGCTAGACGCTTTTGAAAAAAAACACGGAGAGCGCCGACACTTGGCCCTTGAGAGAGCCGAGGGACAAACCCTTGTCCATTCCAGATTGTAGGAATGAAAGAAATGTGGGTAAAGCAAACGGCCATGGAGGAAAACCGTTATCAGAGCACCAGGATAAGAAGATTTGCCAAGACCTGTAATAGATTTTGGCGGACGTTGGCTTCCTGGCTTGTCTCATGGTGTGATGTAGGCAACGGCAGTGGCGTTGTCCGACTGGATTCGGATCTGCCTGCCCTCCAGCCACCGATGGAAAGCCAATAGGGCTAGATATACTGCCCTTATCTCCAGAATATTGATCTGAAGGGACGATTCTATTGGAGTCCAGGTTCCTTGAGCCCTGTGGTGGAGAAAAACCGCTCCCCAACCTGACAGGCTCGCGTCCGTGGTGACCACGGCCCAGGTTGGAGGGAGGAAGGATTTTCCCCGAGACAGAGATGTGGGTAGGAGCCACCACTGAAGTGATGTTTTGGCTGCAAGTGAAAGAGAGATGTTCTTGTCGAGGGAAGCCGAACTCTTGTCCCATTTGCGAAGAATGTCCCATTGGAGTGGCCGTAGATGGAATTGCGTGAACGGCACTGGCTCCATAGCTGCAACCATCTTCCCCAGGAAGTGCATGAAGCGCCTTAAGGGGTGTGACTGACTCCGAAGAAGTGACTGCACCCCCGCCTGCAGAGCAAGCTGTTTATCCCGCGGGAGCTTGACTAACGCTGGCTGGGTATGAAACTCCATCCCGAGGTAAGTCAGTGATTGTGTCGGCGTCAACTTGGATTTCGGGAAATTGATGATCCACCCGAACTGCTGGAGAGTCGCCAGAGTGACGGTAAGACTTCGTTGACACGCCACCCGAGAAGGGGCCCTGACTAGGAGATCGTCCAAGTATGGGATCACCGAGTGGCCCTGAGAGTGCAGGACCGCTACGACGGATGCCATGACTTTGGTGAAGACCCGTAGGGCTGTCGCCAGGCCGAAGGGCAATGCGACGAACTGGAGGTGTTTGTCCCCGATGGCGAAACGCAGGAAACGTTGATGTTCGGGTGCGATCGGCACATGGAGATACGCATCCTTGATGTCGATCGATGCTAGGAAGTCTCCTTGTGACATCGAGGCGATGACCGAGCGGAGAGATTCCATCCGAAACCGTCTGGTTCTCACATGTCTGTTGAGCAGCTTGAGGTCCAGAACGGGACGGAATGACCCGTCCTTTTTTGCCACCACGAACAAGTTGGAGTAAAATGCGCGACCACGTTCCTGAAGGGGAACGGGAATCACAACTCCTTCCATCTTTAGAGCGTCCACTGCCTGAAAAAGTGCATCGGCCTTTGCGGGGGGTGGAGAGGTTCTGAAAAAAACGAGCCGTAGGTCGAGAGCTGAACTCTATCCTGTAACCATGAGACAGAATGTCTCTCACCCATCGGTCTTGAATGTGTGGCCACCAGGCGTCTCCAAAGCGGGAGAGCCTGCCACCGACCGAGGATGTGGCTAGATGAGGCCGAGAGTCATGAAGAGGCCGTCTTGGAGGCAGTGCCTCCTGCGGCCTTTTGGGGGCGTGACTTAGACCGCCACGCATAGGAGTTCCTCTGGCCTTTCTCCGGCCGGTTGGACGAAGAGGATTGGGGCTTGGCGGAGGGACGAAAGGACCGAAACCTCGATTGGATTTTTCTCTGCTGAGGTCTCTTAGGTTTGGATTGGGGTAAGGAGGAGTCCTTTCCCAAGGATTCCTTAATAATCTCATCCAACCGTTCGCCAAACAAACGTTCGCCAGAAAAAGGCAAACCAGTTAGGAATCTTTTGGAAGCAGAGTCTGCTTTCCATTCGCGCAGCCACATGGCCCTGCGGACTGCCACGGAGTTAGCGGATGCCACAGCCGTACGGCTAGCGGAGTCCAGGACGGCGTTCATGGCGTAGGACGAAAATGCTGATGCCTGAGAGGTCAAGGAAGACACATGCGGAGCAGAATTCCGCGTGACAGCATTAATCTCAGTCAGACATGCTGAGATTGCTTGGAGAGCCCACGCAGCCGCAAAGGCCGGGGCAAAAGACGCGCCCGTGGCCTCATAAATAGACTTCACCAAGAGCTCTATCTGTCTTTCAGTGGCATCCTTCAGGGATGAGCCATCGGCAACCGACACAACTGACCTAGCAGCCAATCTAGAGACTGGAGGATCCACCTTGGGAGAGTGTGCCCAGCCCTTCACGACTTCAGCTGGAAAGGGATAACGCGTGTCAGTGTGCCGTTTAGCAAAGCGCTTGTCCGGGACCGCTCTGGGCTTCTGGACAGCGTCCCTGAAGTTAGAGTGATCAAAAAACGTATTGCGCGTACGTTTGGGGAATCGAAATTGGTGTTTCTCCTGCTGAGAAGCCGAGTCCTCTGCAGGAGGAGGTGGTGGTGAGAGATCCAGCACCTGGTTGATGGACGAGAGAAGATCATTTACTAATGCGTCCCCCTCAGGGGTATCAAGGTTAAGGGCGAAGTCAGGGTCAGAGCCCTGAGCTCCCACGTCCGCCTCGTCTTCCTGAGAGTCCTCAAACTGGGATCCAGACTAGCGTGAGGAGGCCGGGGAAGAATCCCAGCGAGACCGCTTAGCAGGTCTGGGGCTGCGATCCGGGCAGGAGTCCTCCGCCTGGGACCTAGGGGCTATCCTGGGAGCGCGCTGCGGCGCGGACCGAGAAGGACCTGGAGGAGACAAACTAACAGGGACCGGGGCCTGTGAAGAGCCCAGTCTGGACTGCAATGCCTCAAGGAGCTTAGATGACCATTTGTCCATAGACTGAGCAATGGATTGAGAAAGTGACTGAGAGAGTTTCTCAGCGAAAGAGGCAAACGCCGGTGACTCTGCCCCTGCAGCTTGCTCAGAGGGAGCAGGGGGATCTACCTGAGCCGAGGGGCCCACCATTGCCCTAGGCTCCGGCTGAGCAAGCGTGGCAGGAGTCGAGCATTGATCACAGTGAGGGTAGGTGGATCCCGCAGGCAACATAGCCCCACAAGAGGTACAGGCCGCGAAAAAAATCTGTGCCTTAGTAGCTTTGCTCCTTGTGGACGACATGCTGATGTCTCTTAGGAGAGTGACCACTTAGGGTATATGGGAAAAGGGTATACCGCCTTTCCTAACAGATATATATTATATATATATATATATCCCGGCACCTTAGGGGAGACCAGCACCGGGTGACCGGTGTGGCTTACCAACCGCTCACTAGCGGAGTGTTTCCTCCAGATTCCCTGTCGTGGATCCCCTGGAGCTGCAGAGCCTTGCTGCTGAATGGCATCCACCAGCAGAATGTTAAAAATGGCTGCCGGAGCTCTCAGGGGGGGAATGGAGCTGAGGGCGGCGCTAGCAGAGAGCGGAAATCTGGAGTCCCCAAGTGGTCAATGAGGGGGGAGGGAGACATGCAGGATGCTCCAGCCCTCAAGGCCGACGTCATGTCGGCAATCCCGCCCTTACCCCTGACAGGCAGGCTTGGGGGCGGGATTTTTCGGACTAGGCCGCGGCGAAGCCGGGGGCTAAATTTAAGGCCGCGGCCGACAAGCAGGCACGGTCGGCGCGGAGGTCCGCCGAAAAGATAACAGACGGAACCACCGCGGCTTCCGGGGGGAAGGTGCGACCCCTGTACAGTCCCCACATGAGGATACAGAGTACCTTCAAGTTGCAGGGCCCGGTCCCTGGGGATGAATAAGCTCCGGTCCGACAGGTTCCACCAGGGGCTGCGGATGGAGCACGGTCCCAGCACATGGATGACCGCATAGGATCCCACTTCTCCCAGAGCCGCATAAGGGATGGTGAAGGAGACGGCATGTGGCTCCAGCCTCCGTACCCGCAATGGATACCTCAACCTTAACAACACCGCCGACTTAGTGGGGTGAGAAGGGAACATGCCGGGGACCCCATTGGGGACCTCTTTTCTTCCATCCGACATAACTACAGTTAGGTCCAGAAATATTTGGACAGTGACACAAGTTTTGTTATTTTAGCTGTTTACAAAAACATGTTCAGAAATACAATTATATATATAATATGGGCTGAAAGTGCACACTCCCAGCTGCAATATGAGAGTTTTCACATCCAAATCGGAGAAAGGGTTTAGGAATCATAGCTATGTAATGCATAGCCTCCCTTTTTAAAGGGACCAAAAGTAATTGGACAAGGGACTCTAAGGGCTGTAATTAACTCTGAAGGCGTCTCCCTCGTTAACCTGTAATCAATGAAGTAGTTAAAAGGTCTGGGGTTGATTACAGGTGTGTGGTTTTGCATTTGGAAGCTGTTGCTGTGACCAGACAACATGCGGTCTAAGGAACTCTCAATTGAGGTGAAGCAGAACATCCTGAGGCTGAAAAAAAAGAAAAAATCCATCAGAGAGATAGCAGACATGCTTGGAGTAGCAAAATCAACAGTCGGGTACATTCTGAGAAAAAAAGGAATTGACTGGTGAGCTTGGGAACTCAAAAAGGCCTGGACGTCCACGGATGACAACAGTGGTGGATGATCGCCGCATACTTTCTTTGGTGAAGAAGAACCCATTCACAACATCAACTGAAGTCCAGAACACTCTCAGTGAAGTAGGTGTATCTGTCTCCAAGTCAACAGTAAAGAGAAGACTCCATGAAAGTAAATACAAAGGGTTCACATCTAGATGCAAACCATTCATCAATTCCAAAAATAGACAGGCCAGAGTTAAATTTGCTGAAAAACACCTCATGAAGCCAGCTCAGTTCTGGAAAAGTATTCTATGGACAGATGAGACAAAGATCAACCTGTACCAGAATGATGGGAAGAAAAAAGTTTGGAGAAGAAAGGGAACGGCACATGATCCAAGGCACACCACATCCTCTGTAAAACATGGTGGAGGCAACGTGATGGCATGGTCATGCATGGCTTTCAATGGCACTGGGTCACTTGTGTTTATTGATGACAGAACAGCAGACAAGAGTAGCCGGATGAATTCTGAAGTGTACCGGGATATACTTACAGCCCAGATTCAGCCAAATGCCGCAAAGTTGATCGGACGGCGCTTCATAGTACAGATGGACAATGAGCCCAAGCATACAGCCAAAGCTACCCAGGAGTTCATGAGTGCAAAAAAATGGAACATTCTGCAATGGCCAAGTCAATCACCAGATCTTAACCCAATTGAGCATGCATTTCACTTGCTCAAATCCAGACTTAAGACGGAAAGACCCACAAACAAGCAAGACCTGAAGGCCGCGGCTGTAAAGGCCTGGCAAAGCATTAAGAAGGAGGAAACCCAGCGTTTGGTGATGTCCATGGGTTCCAGACTTAAGGCAGTGATTGCCTCCAAAGGATTCGCAACAAAATATTGAAAATAAAAATATTTTGTTTGGGTTTGGTTTATTTGTCCAATTACTTTTGACCTCCTAAAATGTGGAGTGTTTGTAAAGAAATGTGTACAATTCCTACAATTTCTATCAGATACTTTTGTTCAAACCTTCAAATTAAACGTTACAATCTGCACTTGAATTCTGTTGTAGAGGTTTCATTTCAAATCCAATGTGGTGGCATGCAGAGCCCAACTCGCGAAAATTGTGTCACTGTCCAAATATTTCTGGACCTAACTGTATGTATGAGAATGCATGAGCGGATGTGTGCCTCCTTCCACACAAAGCATAAAACTGAGGAGCCCGTGATCCACGGGAGGGTGTATAGGCAGAGGGGAGGGGTTACACTTTTTTAAAAGTGTAATACTTTGTGTGGCCTCCGGAGGCAGAAGCTATACACCCAATTGTGTGGGTCTCCCAATGGAGCGACAAAGAAAAGAGAATTTTGTTTACTTACCGTAAATTCTTTTTCTTATAGTTCCGTAATGGGAGACCCAGACCATGGGTGTATAGCTTCTGCCTCCGGAGGACACACAAAGTACTACACTAAAAAGTGTAGCTCCTCCCTCCGAGCATATACACCCCCTGGATAACCAAATATAGCCAGTTTAGTGCAAAAGCTGAAGGAGAGTAGCCACCCACAAGTAGAGATAGAGCAAGAACCGGAACAACCGGACCCTCTGTCTTCAACAACAGCCGGTGATAACACGCGGAGCAAGAAACTGCCAAAAGTCAACAGGGAGGGTGCTGGGTCTCCCATTACGGAACTATAAGAAAAAGAATTTACGGTAAGTAAACAAAATTCTCTTTTTCTTCATCGTTCCTATGGGAGACCCAGACCATGGGACGTCTCAAAGCAGTCCATGGGTGGGAATAAACAGAAAACTGAGAAGTAGGCGAAACCTAACTTCACAAATGGGCGACAGCCGCCTGAAGGATGCGTCTGCCCAAGCTCGCATCTGCCGAAGCATGAGCATGCACTGGGTAGTGCTTCGAAAAGGTATGCAGACTAGCCCAAGTGGCAGCCTGACCGACCTGCTGAGTTGTAGCCTGGTGCCTGAGAAACCAAGAGGCACCGACAGCTCTGGTCGAGTGTGCCTTGATCCCCGGCGGGGGAGGCACTTGAGTACACTGGTAGGCATCGGAAATGGCCGACCTAATCCAACGAGCTAGGGTCGGCTTAGAAACCGAGAGGCCCTCACGCCGACCTGTGGTCAGCACAAAAAGAGAGGTGCGCCGCCTAACAATAGCGGTGCGAAACACATAGATCCGGAGCGCCCGCACCAGATCCAGAGTATGCAACGCTTTTTCAAAGCGATGAACAGGAGCCGGACAAAAGGAAGGCAGGGAAATGTCCTGGTTAAGGTGGAAAGGAGAAACCACCTTAGGGAGAAAGTCCGGAGTCGGACGGAGAACCACCTTGTCTTGATGAAAAACCAAAAAAGGTGACTCCGAAGAGAGCGCAGTCAAATCAGAGACTCTCCTGAGGGAAGTTATGGCCACTAGAAAGACCACTTTCTGTGAAAGACGAGACAAAGAAACCTCCCTAAGAGGCTCAAAGGGGGGTTTCTTGAAAGCCGCGAGGACCAGATTAAGGTCCCAGGGATCCAAGGGCCGCCGGTAAGGCGGAATGCTGTTCCCCACTGCATTGGCTGAATATGTGTTCCGGTATATAACTCTGCTTCCTGTCAAGTGAATTGTCTGTTCCCCACTGCATTGGCTGAATATGTGTTCCGGTATATAACTCTGCTTCCTGTCAAGTGAATTGTCTGTTCCCCACTGCATTGGCTGAATATGTGTTCTGGTATATAACTCTGCTTCCTGTGATGTATGCTCTGTCATTTTCATAATCTATGTAATACTCACTGATGTATGACTGTATATTCCTCTTTGTAAATGTTACCTGATGGTGGATGGTGTAAATCTGTGTAGACTGGAAGTCCGGGTGGGTGTCAAATGTCCTGTTCCCTTTGATTCCTTAATCATTCCCTGGTGTGATCAGCATTTGTTGATTTCCCTTAACAAGCTGAGCTCCCATAATCCCCCTCACCTACCCCTCTAGTCAGCCCTATATATTTGTGTCTTTCTTAAGGGGTGCATGCATGCGGGGTGTTGCATGCATGCCATCTCTTGCTAAGTGCCATCATTGCGAAGTGCTGGGCAGTTACCTCAATGGCAGTTAGTCAGGGCAGGAGTCTGCAGGTAAATTACTCTTTGACGCCATCTGTTTTAACCTTAACTATTATCTCACTCTCTATCATCCTATGTGCTTTTTCTGTTCACTTTCACCGCCCTGTCCCCCCTCCATCACCACTCATCCACATCAGCCCCTCTCTCCTCCCCTCTCCTATGTACAGCTCCCAGGCTCTTTTCACCTATCTTAATAATCTGACTCAATCAAGCTCCAGGGACTTCCAAAAAAAGCCATGCCACAAGTCCAAAAACCATCTGACCTTTCTCCTTCTACTCCTACTTCTTTCAGGTGATATCTCTCCTAATCCCGGTCCACCCCAGGCTAACTTTACCCCCTCCCCCACCTCCCATAGAAACCCTGATAATATTATTAACATTCCCTGTACACCCTCGCTTCCCTCTTTTAATTGTGCTCTATGGAATCCACGGTCCGTATGTAACAAGCTTCCTTACATCCACAACCTCTTTCTCAATAACTCTCTTAACCTGCTAGCCCTCACTGAAACCTGGATTCAGGATTCTGACACTACTTCCCCTGCTGCCATCTCTCATGGTGGTTTACACTTTTCCCATTCACCAAGACCTGGAAACAGACATGGTGGTGGAGTAGGCTTACTACTGTCCCCACAGTGCACTTTCCAGGTCATCCCCCCAGCTCCATCACTCTCTTTCCCATCCTTTGAGGTCCACACCATCAGGCTCTTCCATCCCCTCTCCCTCAGAGTAGCTGTCATATACCGTCCACCAGGCTCACCCACCCAGTTCCTTGACCACTTTTCAGCCTGGCTGTCACACTTCATGTCCTCAGAGTTACCAACCCTGATCCTAGGAGACTTTAACATCCCCATGAACAGCCCCTCCTCCCCTTCTGCATCCCAGCTTCTATCTCTCACCACCTCCCTTGGCCTCTCACAGCTCTCATCCTCTGAGACACATGAAGATGGTAACACCCTTGACCTGGTCTTTATCCGCCTCTGCGCAATCTCTGACTTTGACAACTCACCTCTTCCCCTCTCTGACCACAACATCCTCTCCTTCAAGCTCACAAACCCTCGTCCGCCCCAGCACACTCCCACCAATCACACATTCAGAAACCTACAGGCCATCGATTCTCAGACACTTTCAGACTCTTTACACACATCACTGTCCCCTATATCCTCACTTTCCTGTCCTGATCTGGCTGTAAAGCACTACAATGACACACTCAGGACTACGCTAGACCAAGTAGCGCCCCTCACCCTCAGAAAGACCAAACACAGAGTAAAACAGCCCTGGCTCACATCACAAACTCGATTTCTCCAGCGATGCTCCAGGAGCGCCGAACGCCTATGGAGGAAAACCCGCACACCAGAAAACTTCATCCACTACAAGTTCATGTTAAGGACCTATAACTATTCCCTTCACCTCGCCAAACAGACCTACTTCACCAACCTTGTTTCCTCACTTGCCAACAATCCAAAAAAACTCTTTGACACCTTTCACTCCCTCCTCAGTCCCAAAGTACAGACCCCTGTCACAGCCCTTCATGCTGATGACCTGGCCTCGTATTTCACAGAGAAAATAGAAAACATCCGCAGAGAGATCAGCTCCCAGCCACCAAGCCCTGTGAATCCCATCCCTCCCCATATTCCATCCAGCTCACTTTCCACATTTGACCCAGTCACAGAGGAGGAAGTCTCCAGGCTCCTATCCTCCTCTCGTCCTACAACTTGCCCTACTGATCCCTTCCCCACACCTCTACTCCAGTCCCTCTCTCCGGTTGTCGCCACTCACCTAACTAAAATCTTCAATCTCTCTCTCTCTTCGGGTATCTTCCCCTCCTCCCTCAAACACTCTATCATTACTCCATTATTAAAAAAACCTTCTCTCGATCCGTCCTGCACAAGCAACTACAGACCAGTCTCCAATCTCTCCTTCATCTCTAAACTCTTGGAGCGCCTGGTCTACTCTCGCCTCACCCGCTACCTCTCCTCTCACTCTCTTCTAGATCCTTTACAGTCTGGCTTCCGCCCTTTACACTCAACAGAAACTGCCCTTGTCAAAGTGACCAATGACCTATTGACAGCAAAACGTAACGGTGACCACTCTCTGCTTATTCTTCTTGACCTTTCTGCTGCCTTTGACACTGTTGACCACCATCTCCTTCTCTCTATGCTCCACTCTATCGGCCTAAAGGACACTGTTCTTTCCTGGTTCTCTTCCTATCTTTCTGGCCGCTCATTCAGTGTATCATTTGCTGGCTCCACATCTTCTCCTCTTCCTCTCACTGTTGGGGTCCCTCAAGGTTCAGTCCTTGGCCCTCTTCTTTTCTCCCTCTACACTGCCCCAATTGGTCAGACCATCAGCAGATTTGGCTTTCAGTACCATCTTTATGCTGATGACACACAGCTATACACCTCCTCCCCTGAGCTCACCCCCGCTGTACTACAGAACACCAGTGACTGCCTGACTGCAGTTTGCAATGTCATGTCTGCTCTCTATCTGAAACTTAACCTTTCCAAAACTGAACTTCTTCTTTTCCCTCAATCTTCCAACTTTCCTCAACCTGACATCTCCCTCTCTGTGTGTGGCACAACAATAAGTCCTAGGCCGCAAGCCCGCTGCCTGGGGGTTATACTTGACACTGATCTCTCCTTCACCTCCCACATACAATCTCTTGCCCGCTCCTGCCGCTTGCACCTCAAGAACATCTCTAGAATCCGCCCCTTTCTCACAATGGAAACGACAAAAACCCTCACCGTGGCCCTGATCCACTCCCGCCTTGACTACTGTAACTCTCTATTAATTGGTCTCCCCCTAACTAGACTCTCTCCTCTACAATCAATCCTTAATGCAGCAGCCAGGGTCACCTATCTGGCTAACCGCTACTCGGATGCCTCTGCTCTGTGCCAGTCATTGCACTGGCTGCCCATATATCATAGGATCCAATTCAAACTGCTTGTTCTCGCCCACAAAGCTCTCCACAGTGCAGCACCCCCCTACATCTCCACCCTCCTCTCTGTCTATCAGTCCACCCGTTCTCTACGCTCTGCAAGCGACTTTCGACTAACATCCACACTAATTCGAACCTCCCACTCCCGGATCCAAGACTTCTTCCGAGCTGCACCAACCCTCTGGAACGCTCTACCCCAAGAAGTTAGGACAAATCACAACTTACTCAGCTTCAGACGCACCCTAAAGACGCATCTTTTTAGGGCGGCCTATCACACTCCCTAATCAGATTCGATTCACATAGTCCCTCTACAACTTCTCACAACATAGCTCCACATCAAACTCCATGGCACCCAAAGGCATCTCAAGGCTCGGGCCCACTTGTCCAGGAAACCATTATCCAGCCCCATTTCCGTGAGATGGTTGGATTGTCATTGTAAATAAGCACTTGAACCTTGCCTCTCCCCCCATCTCATTGTAGATTGTAAGCTCTCACGAGCAGGGTTGTATTTTTTTCCCCTCTAAATATTGTATTTCTATAACTGTTACTTGTTTGTATATGATCCTCCTGAATTGTAAAGCGCTACGGAATATGTTGGCGCTATAGAAATAAAGATTATTATTATTATTATTATTAGATGCGCCCTGCATGAAGGAGCGCACCTGAGCCAGCCGAGCGATACGCCACTGGCACAACACTGACAGAGCCGAGACCTGTCCCTTGAGGGAATTGAGGGATAGTCCTAGCTGCAGACGGACTGCAGAAAGGACAGAAGGGTCGGCAAGGAAAAAAGGCCAGGAAGCATGGCCGGAAGAGCGACACCAGGACAGGAAAATTCTCCAGGTCCTGTGATAGATCTTGGCCAAGGAATACTTCCGAGCCCGAGTCATAGTGGAGATGACTTCAGGAGAGATACCAGAAGTCGTTAAGATCCAGGACTCAAAACCCACACCGTCAATCTGAGAGCCGCAGAATTCAGGCGGAAAAACGGACCTTGTGAGAGAAGGTCTGAACGGTCCGGGAGATGCCACGGCACCTCTACGGACAGATGGAGCAGGTCTGGGTACCAAGCTCGCCTGGGCCAGTCTGGAGCAATGAGAATGACCCGACGCCTTCCATTCTGAGCTTGCGCAGGACTCTGAGCAAGAGCTAGAGAGGGAAACACGTAAGACAGACGAAACTGGGACAAACCTTGAACCAGCGCGTCCGCTGCAAAGGCCTGAGGATCGTGGGAGCGAAGATCCACTTCCGGAGTGCCCCCCTTGCGGCAGAGTGACCGAAACACTGCCGAATGCAGAGCCCACTCGCCGCTGTCCACGGTTTGACGGCTGAGATAATCTGCCTCCCAGTTTTCCACGCCTGGGATGTGGACTGCGGATATGGTGGACTTGGAGTCCTCCGTCCACTGAAGGATGCGTTGAACCTCCAACATTGCCAGGCGGCCGAGTGTCCCGCCCTGGCAGTTGATGTAGGCAACCGCTGTCGCGTTGTCTGACCGGACTCAAATGTGCTTGCCCGCCAACAGGTGGTGAAAGGCTAAGAGAGCTAGAAGCACAGCTCTGATTTCCAGCACATTGATCGAGAGGGCTGATTCGGACGGGGTCCAAGTGCCCTGCGCTCTGTGGTGGAGATATACTGCTCCCCAGCCGGATAGACTGGCATCCGTGGTGAGGATCACCCGGGACGGGGCCAGGAAGGAGCGTCCCTGAAGAGAGAGGGGCCGAAGCCACCACTGAAGGGAGCCCCTGGTCTGTGGCGACAGAGCCACTAACCTGTGCAAGGAGCAAGGTCGCTTGTCCCAACAGCGGAGAATGTCCAGCTGCAGAGGACGCAGCTGGAACTGGGCAAAGGAACCGCTTCCATTGACGCCACCATCTGACCCAGCACCTGCATTAGGTGCCTGATGGAATGACGGCGGGGCCTCAGCAAAGGGCGCACCGCCAGTGGAGGGACTGCTGTTTGACTAAGGGCAGCTTCACCAGTGCCGGCAGAGTCTCGAATTGCATCCCTAGGTACATGAGCTTCTGGGTCGGAGTCAGAGTGGACTTGGGAAAAGGACAAGCCACCCGAATTGGACTAGAGTGGCGAGAGTGAGCGAGGCACTCCGCTGACAGTCTGCACTGGATGAAGCCTTGACTAGAAGGCCGTCCAGGAAAAGGGATTACTGCCAACCCCCGGAGGTGCAGAACCGCAATCACTGCTGCCATGACCCTGATGAATACTCGAGGGGCCGTGGCTAACCCGAAGGGAAGAGCCACGAATTGGAAAATGTTCCTCTCCGATTGCAAAACGTAGCCAACGCTGGTGTGAAACTGCAATTGGCACATGCAGGTAGGCATCTCTGATGTCGAGGATGCTAGGAAATCTCCTTGGGTCATTGAGGCAATGACTGATCGCAGAGACTCCATGCGAAAATGCCGCACCTGAACATGCTTTTTGAGAAGCTTGAGATCCAGGATGGGCCGGAAGGAACTGTCCCTTTCGGGGACTAGGAAGAGATTTGAGTAGAAACCTCTGAACCGTTCCCAGGCGGGAACCGGTACAATTACTCCGTTGGCCTGCAAGGGTGCCACGGCCTGTGAGAAGGCGGCGGCCTTGGAGCAGGGGGGAGTTGACAGAAAAAATCTGTTTGGCGGGCTGGATAGAATTCTATCCTGTAGCCGTGGGAGGTGATATCCCGCACCCACTGATCGGAGACGTGTTGAAACCACACGTCGCCAAAGCGGGAGAGCCTGCCACCGACCAAGGACGTTGCTGGCGCGGCCAGATAGTCAAGAGGAGGCTGCCTTAGTGGCAGCAGCTCCTGCTCTGAGGACGCGGCTTCGTGCGTCAGATGGGTTTTTGGTCTTTGGCTGAGTTAGTGGACGAGGCCGAGGGCTTAGAGGACGACCAGTTGGAGGAACGAAAGGAACGAAACCTTGACTGGATCCTGCCCTGGACAGGTTTCCTGGTTTTGTTTGTGGCATGGAAGTACTCTTCCCGCCAGTAGCTTCCTGAATAATTTCATCCAGTTGTTCACCGAACAGCCTGGGCCCAGCAAATGGGAGCCCAGCAAGGCACTTCATTGAAGAAGCGTCTGCCTTCCACTCTCGAAGCCACAAGATCCTGCGCATAGCGAGAGAATTAGCCGAAGCCACCGCAGTGCGGTGAGAAGCCTCCAGCATGGCAGACATGGCATAGGATGAAAAGGCTGAAGCCTGGAAGTTAAGGCAACCATTTCGGGCATAGAGTCCCTGGTGAGGGAATGCATCTCCTCTAGAGAAGCAGAGATGGCTATGAGAGCCCACACTGCTGCAAAAGATGGGGAGAACGAGACCCCTGCCGCCTCAGATACAGATTTGGCCAGAAGGTCAACCTGGCGGTCAGTTACTCTTCCCGCCAGGGAATCCTTAAGAGAGGTGTCATCAGCCACTGATACAACTGTCCGGCCTGAGAGTCTAGACACCGGAGGGTCTACCTTTGGTGAATGAGCCCACTCCTTGACCACCTCTGGTGAAAACGGAAACGGTCATCAGAACCACGCTTTGGGCAGCGTCTGTCAGGACAGGCCCTAGGCTTGGTCACAGTGGCCTGAAAACTGGAGTGGTTAAGGAACACACTCCTTGTTCTCTTGGGCAAGGTAAACTGGTGCTTTCTTGCCAGAGAGGGTTGCTCCTCTGATACAGGCGGATTGAGGTCCAGTACAAAATTAATGGACGCAATCAAATCACTAGCATCTGCGTCACTTTCGGGCAGATCAATGGGGTACATGGAGGTAGCGTCCGAGCCCCCAGTAAGGCATCCTCCTCGTCCTGCGAGTCAGCTCGTGAATCAGAGCCGCGGGACGAGGAAGGAGAGGGGACCCTGCGTCTCCTTTTAGGAGGACGGGGTCTGAGACCAGATGGAGAATCCTCTGTGAACTTTGCTGAGCGAGCCGTAACAGCAGAAGCGCCCTGAGAAGGGGGCTGATGCATGCTCAGCAGAGTCCGGGACAGCTGTCCCATGGAGAGAAGGATTCTGCCCAAGCCGGGGGTTCAGCCACCGGAGCCGGAGCAGCCGGAGGAACCAATGGGGATGAGACTCCAGGCTGAGGCACCACCATGTTAGAGCAGGCATCACAATGTGGTTATGTGCTCGGTACAGGCAGTAGGAGCCTACATGCAGTGCATATTGAGTACAGCCTTGCTGCTCGTGTGAGACATGCTGCTGAAGTGGGGGCTCTGAGTCAGAATGACCCCCAGCAGAGTATATAAGCAGAGTATATAATATAAGCAGGTCCACAACCGGAGATTGTGGCTTGCCATGCCGTCTGACATTCTGCCAACCCCTCTCTGTGCCCTCCAGATCCCACAGCCCGGACCCCCAGAGAGATACTGCAGCCAGCGCCGATCGCTGTGCTGACATAAGAACGCTGATAAAATGGCGCTTCTGCCCAAGCCGGAGCGAGGAGAGGGGGCGGGGCCTACTCTAAGAGCGGGATCCTGAGGGCCAAGGAGATATACAGGGGAGGGAAACATTTCCTCAGAGAGGAGTGTCCCTCTCCTGAGCCGAACGGCCGCTGGGCGGAGCCGCACTGTCCCTCTGCATGATTGGCATGCAGGGGCAGTGAAAACGAAACTAGGCCTAAGGCGAAGCCGGGGCCTAAATTTAACGATGCGGCCGGCGCGCAGGCACCATCGGCGCGGTTCTCTGGTGAAAACCAGAGAACCCGGCCGGAAATGTCAGAATACATACACAGCACACTCTCCCCAACAATAAAGTACAAGGGACCCCCGGATAATAACGTCTCAGATACTTAGCTTGTGAGACGCAGGGCCAGGTCCCTGAGGGATGAGTGCTCCGTCCGGCAGGATCCTGAAAGGGCTGCGGATGGAGACCGGTCTCCTGCAAGGCAGGGAGAACCGTGCTGGCTCCCACTTCAAGCCAGAGCCCGAGGGATGGTGAAGGAGCGCGGCATGTAAGGCTCCAGCCCTGGACTCAACCTTAACAACACCGCCGACACAGTGGGGTGAGAAGGGATATGCCGGGAGTCCAGGCTTGGACCCGCTTTTCTTCAAACTCTTTCCAAAAATCAAAATCAGATGAGAATGCATGTGTGGATGTGTGCCTCCTGAACACAAAGCATTGAACTGGCTATATTTGGTTATCCAGGGGGTGTATATGCTCGGAGGGGGGAGCTACACTTTTTAGTGTAGTACTTTGTGTGTCCTCCGGAGGCAGAAGCTATACACCCATGGTCTGGGTCTCCCTCATGGTCTGGGTCACCCCCTCAAGTGACCAGATTTTCTATGGATGTAGTGAGGATTTTGTATCTGGAAAATACCTGTAGAGTCAAACGCAGTGAAAGTTGCAGAATTAAAAATTGCAAATAAGCCCTTGTAGTGTCCAGTACATTGCAGTGCCCATACATTGTGCCCAGGTCGTGTTTCTTAAGACACACAAACTGTAAATGAGCGGGTCTCCTTACTACAGAAATGACAAATATGTGAATGTTACCTGTGGTTTAGGCACATGGTGGGGCTCAGAAAGGAATGGGGTATTTGGATACGCAGATTTTGTGGGATTTCTTTTTGGGGGAGCAATTGCGCTTTTTTTGAAGCCTTTGTGCTACCAGTAACGTGAAAGCTCCCTATATTTCTGTTAACAAATGGACCTGAGTGCGGAATATTCTTTTGTGGGTTGATTTGAATGCTATTGGTGGCGTTTTGGGGTACAGAACATTTTGGATCAGTTCACATTTATCCTGTGCTCTATGCTGAGCACTTATATTGGGGTTTCCATCTATAGGTATTAACGCCCTATTACCACCTCACCAAGGCAATCGGGAAGAGCTGGGTAAAATTCTGGGATTGTCGCACATCCCCGCACTGCCCTGCTCCACACAGTGCCCACCGCAGTCAGCACAGTGCCCATTCTCCACCTCCTGGTGAGCTACATTCGGATTTTAAGACGCACACCTTATTTTCCTCCCACATTTTTGGAAGAAACAGTGCTTCTTACAATACAAAAAATACAGTAATAAAAAAAAAATAAAAATCTGCACGCGGTCCT